>NC_036875.1:3930118-3931501 GCF_002910315.2 Salvelinus sp. IW2-2015 | reverse complement strand
TTGGTAGTGACTATTTATTATCTTTATTTTGTTCGAATGTTGTGATAGTCTAACCTATGCGGTTAAAAAAAATGGTGAAAATATGCGGTTGAGTCTTTTAGCACATTGTTGAGCTAATAGAAATACATATTGTGTTTTTCGTGTAAAACATTTAAAAATCGGAAATGAGGCTGGATTTCACAAATGTGTATCTTTTCATCTGGTGTCTTGGACTTGTTGAGTTCATTGATATTTAGAGGGCTAGGCTAGTATTTACTTGTGGCGCTATGCTAGGCTATGCTAGTCAGCTTTTTTACTGATGAGGGTGCTCCCGGATCCGGGATGGTGACTCGTAAGAAGTTTTAACGTGAACCCAGAGGCTGTACATGTCAGTTTGTGGGATTATCCAGGCTTTTTAAATACTGTTACRGATTCAGTCAGTGTTTGATCATGAATACCTGTGGAAATTGAGAGTGCAGATATTTTAGAAGCTTAAAGCTAATGTGTCCATTTATTTCTTTCATAAAAGTAAAACATACTGTTTCCTCACCTGTTAGATAGACTGTCAGTAAGACTATTCCTGTGGTAGGAAAAATGGTGATCTGTTTAGTTCTCTAAAGGTAGTTGAGACAGTCCTCAGCAGAAACAACCTTCAACAGAGACATTATTAAAGATGGAGGACTGATGAGTTTTGCATGAGCTCCACCTCACTCCGAGGACCAATCAAAGGARGCTTTGATAACTACACGCTGATGACCTGGTAGGTCATCTTGGGATGTTCTGTTATGATAAGATACTGTTGTTTGTTTTCCTATTTATGGTACAGTTGAAGTCGGAAGTTTACATACACCTGAGTCGTGACAGTAACCCCCCCCCCGACGTGCGGCTCCTGCAGCGCGCCGACACCGGCCTCTAGGGCGACCCGGAGGGCGAGGCGCAGGGCGATCCGGATGGAGGCGATGGAAATCCCTCAACAGTGACGGGTCCAAGATGTCCCCCACCGGTACCCAGCACCTCTCCTCTGGGCCGTACCCCTCCCAGTCCACGAGGTACTGCAGGCCCCTCACCCGGCGTCTCGAGTCCAGAATGGCACATATAGTGTGCGCCGGAGACCCCTCGATGTCCAGAGGGACCTCCGGCACCTCACCGTCCTGCAGGGGACCAGCTACCACCGGCCTGAGGAGAGACACATGAAACGAGGGGTTAATGCGATAATAGGAAGGGAGTTGTAATCTATAACACACCTCGTTTATCCTCCTCAGGACTTTGAAGGGCCCCACACACTGCRGCCCCAGCTTCCGGCAGGGCAAGCGAAGGGGTAGGTTTCGGGTCGAGAGCCAGACCCTGTCCCCCGGTACGAACACGGGGGCCTCACTGCGGTGGCGGTCAGCACTCCTCTTCTGT
>NC_036875.1:3768820-3930018 GCF_002910315.2 Salvelinus sp. IW2-2015 | reverse complement strand
AACATATTTTTTATGAGACCAATATTTATTTTTCATGTTTGTATATTTGGCTTTGTTTTTCTCTTTAACCATATACTCAAACTATATGTGGAAACAAAGTAAAGTAGATGTTTGGAATAATTGCTAATAAAAATGATAAGGGAATAATTATGTTTATATTTGTTACTTTCGAAGCTTCAGATTCCTCCCCAAAAAATAACGTGTGATAAAGTTTCCATTTAGTTCTGGATCATTTCTTGGCAGTGTATTCTAAGATTTACTAGAAGCCTCCTGGCTTTTCTATGGTCTATAGCCTCTATTAGAAAATGGATTGGCTAGTTTTATAGGATGCTAACAGTTGTATGCTATTACCAACAGATGCTGAAGGGAAAGACAGTTGTTTATAAAATTAGATTTTGATTCTGCTCTTCAATGCAAAATCATGGATGATGCTCATTTCCATGATTAGTTATCTTAGTAATTAAAACACAAAGACTGAGATGTTAATTCAATCTATTTTGAATTGTTTAAGAAAGTAGCCCCTGTATCTGAGCAGAGAAAAAGACAGTGGTTCTTTGGTTAGGAATTCTGGGGTCGAGGTATTTGTTTTGATACCTTTTATCATACATTTGTTTCTGTTTCTTTTACGGAGTACTGTAAATATGTTTGCCAAGGTATCTGTAATGCAACACATTTATAATGTTAAATGCCAATGAAAATTATTTAGCACTTTTTAAAACATGTATTCTTTTTTAAATCAGTTGTTGTTGTGTGCAAATGAATAATACTACTGAGAATATAATCATATTTTTTGGCAATATTTTTTAATGTAAATGTCTGATAAAAGGTACCTATTGAGTATTTGTTTTGTAAAAAATCTGTCGATGTTTTCATTGCATGTGTGTTAACATTTTGTTTTCAAGACATTCAATGCAAAGGTGTTTAATTAAAGTTTGTATATTCATTATTTATTACAATTATACATAATACTGTCTGACCCACTCACTGACATTTGGTCATGGTAATTCATTTTATTTAATTTGTGGTAGTACTTGTGCATTTTTTTTACTCACGTTTCTTGACAAAACGTGTTAAATCTCTTTCCCTCCCAGTTGAACACCAGATATTTTAGGGATGTCGTTTTTGTTGGGCAGCACTGCCCCTACAGGTTCAATTGAAAAACTACAGCCCCTCAGGCTCTCAAACTGATTCTATCTACAACATTGACCGTTTTTTGTCATGTTTAGTAGTTCAATTAATTTGCGAAAAATACTCAGTCAATTTTCATAAACACCTTTTGTTGTTTTACACGTGTGCAGACATGTTCATCTAGGCAATAATATACAGTTAATATTTTTGCATCCAAGCCAGAAAAGCCTGCTAAATTATATAAATTTCTAAAAGGTATGATACAGGAATAGACCTACCCCCAAAAAATATATATCTACAATCAAATCAATAATACAGTCCTAAAAGAATCATATAAAAAACATACATTGATCCTCACTCAAGTGAACTGGGGTTTTTTTTTCAGAGAGAAAGAGCGGGAGAGAGAAAGAGATTGACGAAAACCAAATTAGAGTCGTGGCTCCGAGGTCCAATTGCTTTTTCATAATCCAGCAATCCTGCCGTAAAAAAAAATGTGAGTGTAAAAATGTTTAATAAAAACCTTGCCCAATTAGAGTCTTTTCACTTTGTGTGTCAGACAGCAGGGTTCAAGGCTGATTGTCCCTCTGCTGCTCGGCGCTCCGTAGCAGAAGGTGATACCGGGTTGGGTTAGACCCCCGCTACCCCTCCAAGCCTTCTGTTAAATTTGGCAGAAGAACGCCAGGCTTCGAGACCAAGAACAAAGAACCCTGCGATTTCTGTTTCCACCCGTAGAACCCGAGAAAGAATCCCAGAGACCAGCGAAAGAATGGCTTCATTTGGGTCTAATCTAGGAGAAGCAATTGCTTTACCTTGGAAATGATCTCGCTACCTCTCCGTCCACTTTGATTGCTTTAAATGGTCGGGAAGTTCTTTAGAGTGTCCCTTTGGCGTGTTTCTCTGAGGTGTTTCCATTGTATAGGCTCCAGCAGATGCTGTGCATTAATTGGCCAGTGAATGCTTAACCTGGGGTTCCTAGCCGAGGGTTATTTGGTATAACCTAGTGTACATAATGTGTACTCATGAGGGCCTGGTATTAACTTTTCACAGGCTGTGCGGGTTTTAATGTTAGGTGGGCTTGTGGGAAAGCAGGTGTTTCCAGGGTAATGTTTTAGCAGCAGGTAAGTCGGTAACACCGTTCATCAGAGAGCGGCTCGCTTCCCTCATCGGGCCAAAGCGATGACTGATGGGTCTGTCTTTTGTGTGGATGTTTAGCGCAGTGAAAAGCCATATGCCACTGGCACAGTTTCCCTGCCCCAGCCACCTCCTAGAAGTGCCGGGGAGAGAGGGAGAGAAGGAAGACGAGAACATGAGAGTGGAGGATAGAAAGTAGAAGGCTGGAGAGGGAGAGGGGTTTGAAAAATGAAGAGAGAGTGAGAGACAAATGGGGGGGGGGGGGGGGGGGGTAGAAAGAGACAGACATGCCACACACACACACACACACACACACACACACAGTCCAGCAGCAGCAGATATTGTATTTTTAATAACAGTGGTGGTCCCAGGCTCTGGTGTCCGTCCATCTGTCCAGCCCGGCCCCTCTCACAGCCCCGCCGACGCCCCCTTGTGAGAGGAGCACAGCTGTTACTGTAAAGCCCTGTCCAGAGAGGTGTGAGCACTCCCTCCCTCCCTCCCTCCTACTCTCCCAATCTACTATCCCTCTGTCCCGGCATACTTCTGTCCCTCGATCCCTCCACCCCTCTGCCCATCCATCCATCCCTTCATCCATCCCTCCCTTCCTCACTCCACCCCTCCCGCCCTATTCCAAAGGGATGAAACGAACCAGCGAGCCCAGCCTGCGCGTCTGCAATTTCAGACCTCTTTAGATCATTTTTCCATGCTCACCCGAAATGAATAATGCACGCATTAACTGGTGCCAGTTAATACATTTCCGTCTCACTGCACTATATTTTTCAATGAGGGGTCTAGCTGCTTCGCTTTGTTTTGCAAAACAAGCCTCAGAGGGCTCCTGCTGAAAATTATACCACCCTTCCCTTTTCTCCCGACTTCTCCACGGCCTCAAAAAATTACATTTTCTCTATTTCCATACAGTAAACACCAAACGTTCCGTTTTTCACTACACAAGCGTTAGTGACTACGATATTCAATATTTGCAATTCATTGTTTTTTCTCTGCAGATAATAACAGAGTGTGTCTTACAGTACTCTCACATCACCTGGGCAGCGCTACATAAATGAGAAGCAACCTTGGCAATGATTCCAGAACCAGACTGGGTAATGGAGGTCAAATTGGCAATGGACCAACATACTGTATGTCCATTAGATCATCGCAGCAGAGCCCTGGGTAACATCAAGACTTCACAAAGACTAGCGTCCGGTTTCTCTGTCGCTAAGGCATCAGCTAACGGTGATCCCAACAAAGAATGAATGAATCAGAATCTGGCTTCTCTGGACGTTTCGTCGCCCATCTCTAATGATGAATCACCAGTAGTAGACACCCGGGATACCTAAGAGGGGTGGAGGGAGAGAGTTTGCGGAGGGTTGGACAGATAGAAGGGGCAGAGGGATGGAAGGAATGTGAGATTAAAGGGATGGAAGTACGCTGAGGCCGAGGTAGGATTGTGACAAGCTGTTACCTAATAAGGACCGCCAGTTGACTCCTGACCTCTGGTGTTAGAGAAGGGGGAAAGTGTAGGGATGGGAGAGATACCGTTGGTTGAAGTTGATGCGTTTTACATCAATTAGACAGAGGAGACGGAGGTGTCCATCAGAGCCCATTAGGGTTGTTGTGGTTTGGGGGGGGTGGGGGGGGAGGGATGAGACATGGGGCTAACACAGATCACGTCCTGTCAGATTGATAAGAAGTTTGTCCGAAGACCGAGAAGACCTCTCTCAGATGATGGGGGTAGGTTAGAGGTGGGGCAGGAGCGTTCAAATGAACATGCAACCATGATTCCACAGGATACAGGTACAGATGTACTCTCTTAATTGACCAGATTCTCAGAGCAGGAAAATAATCCTGCATCAACAGGAAATCTGAATTATTATGTGGATTATAATTAATGGACATTTCTGTAGGGGTTGATACATTTTTGTTAGGATAAATCAAATCTGACATTTCAAAGTGGAAATGACAAACTTTAGAAGCCTTCTTCAACCTTGAATACACTCGAAAACACTCAAAGTGTGCATTTCCTGCTGTGCAGGAAAATTCTCTGCGACAAGAGTCATCAAATCAAGAAAGTACATCTGTATGTACAGTATGTGGCCAACAATTAGCCTACAGTGCCAATTACTTCTTGAGATCTGCGATCATAAAGTGAGTGTAGTGCTTTTTTGACATCATGGCATGATTTACAGACAAGTTACCTCCACATATCATTAGTTAAGATTTGGCAAATCTGCACATCTCCAGGCATCACATCTCATTTAGTCTAAGCTTTGAGAAAATACACTACATGACCAAACGTATGTGGACACCTCCTCGTCAAAAAATCTCATTTCAAAATCATGGGCATTAATATCATGGGCCTCCATTCTTCTGGGAAGGCTTTCCATTAGATGTTGGAACATTGCTGTGTGGACTTGCATCCATTCAGCCACAAGACTATTAGTGAGGTTGAGCACTGATGTTGGGCGATTAGGCCTGGCTCGCAGTCGGCGTTCCAATTAATTCCTAAGGAGTTCGATGGGGTTGAGGTCAGGGCTCTGTGCAGGCCAATCAAGTTCTTCCACACCGATCTCGACAAACCATTTCTGTATGGACTTTTCTACTGAGGAAAATCACAAGTGGAAAGTTACTACGGATATTGCAGGAGTTCCCGTTGAAATCAGACATGTCCGTGGTAAGGACAACTTGGTTGCTGAATGTCTTTCAAGGATGGTCAGTCAAAAAGATTTGTGTTTTGTGTTTAGCCCTGGCTCACAATTTATTTTGATTGCACGTTTTTTACTTGTTGGAGATGAGTATTGTTTTGGTTGCGCTTGTTCCAGGAGGATGAGAGCATTAGAAAAACACTTTATTTTACCCCTGTTTCTCAAACTTCAGTTTTAGGCGGCTATAAAAAATGTATTAAATAAAAATTCGAAGAAAAAGATTGTAAAAAAATAAAAGTTGCTGTTTTTGGCCTGTATTGTTTACAGCCAGTAGAGGCAACGCATTCTATGTAGCGTCGCATTTAAGTTGATTATGTTGTGAAACTAAAGTTTTTTTCTGTTGGTGGTGAGCAAACTTTCTGTTGATGGTGAGCAAATATAGGATATATTTGTTGTCTTAAGGGGGAAGGTGTTACAGGTTTTGGTTTTCTATTCATGTTTTGAGGTTGGACAGCACGTTAGCACGTTCGGTGCACCAATTGGTGAAACCTTTCGTTGGTCAGTATGTTATACCTGTGCAGGTTTGTCCATCTGCTTAGTGGTAAGGTGTTTCACCTGTGCTGGCCCAGGCGCTATTTAAGAGTGGCTGGCCCTGTGCTCCAGTTGTTTTGATAGATCCGGAGGGTTAACACCTTTAGTTGGTGCGCCCCATGTTGATTTCTAGACAAACAATCATTTATCTGATTTCCCTGATTTAGTTTTGCTCTACCTTTTTGGTTTGCTTCCTGTCTTTCAGTTTGGTGTGGATTTTTCTTTTGTTTGCCTCTGAGTGGGCAAATTTAGTGGGTGCTCATGGTGGCTGTCTTTGAAGTTCCAGTTGTTGTTGATAGTAAACTTTCAGTGGACACCCCCATGAGTGTCTTTCAGAACCCCTCCTAAAACCACACCTGTTTTGTTTTGGTTGTTGTCAGTGACTACTTGTTAATTCCCCCTTCTGTTTGAGTGACAATATTTGCTTTTCTAGCTGGGGAAAGTAAACAAAATGGTTGCATTGTCATGCTGAAACAGGGTAAAGGACCTTCCCCAAACTGTTGCCACAAAGTTGGAATCACAGAATCATCTTAGATGTCATATGCCGTAGCATTAAGATTTCCCTTCACTGGGACGAACTAACTTGTTGGAAAGGCGGCATCGTATGACGGTGCCACATTGAAAGTCACTGAGCTCTTCAGCAAGGCCATTCTACTGCCAGTGTTTGTCTATGGAGATTGCGTGGCGGTGTGCTCAATTTCACACACCTGTCAGCAACAGGTGTGGCTGAAATAAGCAAATCCATTCATTTGAATGGGTGTCTACATACTTTTGTATATATGGTGTACCAGTATTTAATTCAATATTTCATTAATTGTGTCAGGGTGATTTAGCAGATAAGTGTGAAGTGCAAAATGTTATCCAGTATGAGAAGTTTTCCTAAAGCACCCTGTAGGCAACCCATCTTTTATGAATGTCACTCCCTAGGACACCAGGTTCTTGTCAGTCAGAATAACTAATGAAGACCAAGTTTTTTTTGGGGGGGGGGGGGAGAGATTCATCCCAACAAACTTTTTATGATAATATAAGGTTATTATGATCAAAATGTCTGCTCCCTACTAATGAGTGTGGTGTATGTGGTATCCAGCCAGCCAGAACAATATGGATCAACATCCACCTTCAAGCCTAGGATGAGATAAAAAAAAGAATGAAACAGAAGACTGTCAGAAGAGAGACCAGGATGTAGCAGAGCATACCCGGTAGCCGACTGTTCCGACAGTTTCACTCAGTTCCATTCAGCTCTGGGAGCTCCGTTGGAAACTCAGTGCCCTCAAAAAATCTTTAGGCTTGTGAAACCATCAACTGATCGACTTTTTCATCTCGTTTTAGTTTCAGGATATCCATAGCGGGTCTGACTGAACTAAGAGACCGTAGCAAGATGTTATCCAATGAGAAGCATGGGTTTGATCTTCAATGGGATGCCGTGTGTGTGTGTAAGCTATTTACTGTAATTTCAAACATCTCCAACATTGTGTCTTTACATCAAAGCAGAGCAAATAAAAAAACAGTTACACAACAAGGGTGGAATTTCATTAGTGGATACTAGTGGTGTATGTACAAGAAGGTGGTACTTATCGAAGACTGCCATTGATGGTAAAAACCATCCAGATCAGGTGTCGTGTCGCCCCCCGGTGAGTGTATCAGTAACATCAACATCAAAGGGGCTGCGTTCAGTCACAACACGTGTATTGTACTGCATGTGTAACGAAATGTTGCAGCCCTTAAAGGAGAGACACACCAGCCCCGCCACCAGCGCTTCAAAAGTTTCCTGCGAGCCGAGGGAGGCAGGTGAAAAAAATTGTGTGTTGACCTTTGAACCTGGAGTGCACAGTTGTTGACTGATGTTTCACGTCCGGGTCAGCGCTTCCCTCGGCAGTGTCCTTTCAGAGAAGCCGAAGTGTGTGAGAGGGAGACAGTGAGACTATGTCTGAGAGAGTGTGTGTGTGTGACTTTGTCCATGTGTGACTGCTGTCTCTTATACACATCTAGATGTGTATAAGAGACAGGTGTGTGTGTGTGTGTGTGTGTGTGTGTGTGTGTGCGTGTGCGTGTGCGAAAGAGACCATGTGTGATACTGTTTGTGTGTGTAGCCGTGAGGGATCTCATCACGTCTCTTTGAAGCCTCTATGTTTTCATCCAGCGATGGCTGCCGATGCTGACTTGCTGTCTCGGCTGACCCCTAGTCGCCTCGGTGGACACTTCAGAAAGACTTTCGTGGCCAAACACCTTTCTGGGGAAAAGGGGGGAGAATGCTGATGTCTCACACAGTACGACCATTATTTTCTGTACATGTAAAGTAACATAATGAAACTGTTCATGTGTATTTCTGTCTGTGTAAGAAAGTGTCAACAAATGTTGATAAAAATACAAAATATGGAGGGGAAAAGTTGATAAAATGATGGCCATATTTTTTATTAAAACATTGGTTTTGCTCTTCTAGGTGGAAAAATCTCAAGATGTAAGATTTTTTTTAAAGTTCTGTGGTCCAACACCTTTCTTACATTAAAACTACAGAGGACGGGAAGAGGAGGGAGGAAACGAGGGACGGAGGAGAGGTGAAGGGTCCTGATCCCACCCCAGTTAGGAAAAGAACAGAGAGATGCTAGTCTAAATAAACACAGTAACACAAACCATTTGAATGACCGAACCCTATCTGCCAAATGCACCTCACAGACAGTAAACAATGATTGAACTATTCTTTTTTCATCCTCCAGAGTAAAATAATGTAGAGTATTGTGCAAGAATGCAATAAGCAGTACACTTCCAGTATGGGAACCAATGGCACTCCCAAGTGGACCTGGGTTGAAAAAATATTTGAAATCTTCCGAATATTTTGAGTGTTTGCTTGAGCATGGCTGGAGTGTAACTGGCAGATAGCCGAGGTTCGTACATTAGACTATCCCATTGGTTACACTGCGCTAGACAAGCTCAATCAAGCGCAGATAAAGGATAGAATAGTATATAATCGCAAAGTGATCGTAAAGTTATATTCTATTGGAAAGATTTCAAATACTACTTGAACCCAGGCCTACTCCCGAGGGCTAGCCAAACTAAACACCGTTTTACAATGCCTGTTCTGGACACACAAATGCACTGTGCTCCTCACAGCTGAGATAACACGGGGGTCAGAGATGAAAGAGGAGAGGGTTCACCGAGGATGGGTTCCACATGGCCTCAGGAACCAGGCCACACAGATGAAACACAGAAACGTAGATAGACATGTGACTAGTGTTAGCTTCTAGAGCACCTGCTACTTACAATATCTTTAAGCAAAGCCATATGGAAACAAATGTTGGGAGTTTGATTGCATAGCAGGTTAAAAAATCTATCAAAGTGCCCACTAACGACTAGTCAAGCAAAGGTGCTGCGAATGCTATACCCACTTCAAGTATTACATGTGTGCATTTTTGCGTCTATATGTGTGCGTGTTAAAAGAAAATATAATTTTTTTCAGAGATAGCAAGAACTAGACGGGATGTTTCAGACTAAACAAGGCAACTGTAAAAATGGAATCCCCCATGAACGATGCAGCGCCCCCCCTTCGGGTTTCAGTGCCCCCCCCCCTGACTACAGAAGTTGTCCACTAGCGAGAGAATCAATTCACGTATCAGAGTTGATTGTTGAGCACAAGCCTAGAGCTGAAAATGAACGCCTTGAAGCAGACAGCAATACTATAGCTGATTCCTACAGTCATGTACCAACTGTAAAAGAGATGCTATCTCAATTGAGAGTGGAGAGCAAAGAATACAAGGAATGTCCACATTTCACTGAAGCCATTAAATGTGCCCATCGGCTTGCAATCAGGAAATGTATTCCACAAAGTCGTGAAAGGAAGATCCAACGACTCCGTGAGTATAGGAAGAGGATAAACAAAGCCAAAAAGGGGACTGTTGACATGCACACATATCACATTACAAGTAACAGTCAAAGGGAATTGTACACACAGAGGCTTGACTCCCAAAATAAAAAAAGGTTACATAAAAAAAAATTGAAACCCTTTGTTACACCACCTCACATCTGTGATTTCGTACCCGCAGCTGCATAGCTTATTGTGCCATGGTCTAAAACTAACAGTGTGTGGTGAATTGAGGCCCGAGAAGATCCTTTTGAGACATTTGGCTTTTAGACAGGGAATCAGTCTTACTGACTACATTAGTAAAAGTCTTCAAAAGGAATCTCTGACTCTAGTAACCCTAACTCTGACTAACCGAGGGCGGCAGATGGCGTGACCCTAGGCCTGCGTCCCAAATGGCACCTAGTTCCCATCGTAGGGCTCTAATCAAAAGTTCTGGACTATATAGGGAATAGGGTGGCATTTATAGGAACCCTAACCCAGTTGGACAGGTGAGGTGACCCACTCCTAGACTTCTGCTCTGCCTGAACAACACAGGGATAGACCTGTGACTGACCCCCAGGTAGTGGGGAGAACTGACTGTCACTCACACGGACCCCTGGGTTGTGTTCAGTAGGGTACACCGTAGCAAAAACGTTCTGCAATGGCAAACAAAAATCGTTCATATTGGACAAATTCAGGAACTGCTCCCCTGTTTTCTCTGAACAGGCTCCTGCTCCGCCTCAACCCAGGGATGGTAACCCTATCACTCTCTCTGTTTCTCTGAACAGGCTCCTGCTCCGCTCAACCCAGGGATGGTAACCCTATCACTCTCTCCTGTTTTCTCTGAACAGGCTCCTGCTCTGCCTCAACCCAGGGATGGTAACCCTATCACTCTCTCCTGTTTTCTCTGAACAGGCTCCTGCTCTGCCTCAACCAGGGATGGTAACCCTATCACTCTCTTCCTGTTTTCTCTGAACAGGCTCCTGCTCTGCCTCAACCCAGGGATGGTAACCCTATCACTCTCTCCTGTTTTCTCTGAAAAGGCTCCTGCTCTGCCTCAACCAGGGATGGTAACCCTATCACTCTCTCCTGTTTTCTCTGAACAGCTCCTGCTCTGCCTCAACCCAGGGATGGTAACCCTATCACTCTCTCCTGTTTTCTCTGAACAGGCTCCTGCTCTGCCTCAACCCAGGGATGGTAACCCTATCACTCTCTCCTGTTTTCTCTGAACAGGCTCCTGCTCTGCCTCAACCCAGGGATGGTAACCCTATCACTCTCTCCTGTTTTCTCTGAACAGGCTCCTGCTCTGCCTCAACCCAGGGATGGTAACCCTATCACTCTCTCTCCTGTTTTCTCTGAACAGGCTCCTGCTCTGCCTCAACCCAGGGATGGTAACCCTATCACTCTCCTGTTTTTCTCTGAACAGGCTCCTGCTCTGCCTCAACCCAGGGATGGTAACCCTATCACTCTCTCCTGTCTAACATGGACCATATTATTAGAGGTTGCATTTATTTTGACTCAATATGTACATTGAACAAACTATGAGTTTTGACTTTCTGCTCAGTCCAATCCTGTGTTGTGTATATCTAAATAGTGAGTCATTGAAATATTCTGGATCAATAATCTGGGTTAATTGGTTGTAATTACGAGTTTTACCAGACGCTGAATATCAGGAGAGATATTTGTTTCATGAAATTATAAAATAATCCAGTTTTATCCAGATGATTTTAGTTTTTCTTCAGGACATATTTTCTCATGTAGAACAACTTTGTTCTGGCCTTAACCAGCCTGATCTCACGAGCTCACATTCTGTTCCTTAGCAAACCATCTGGTTTCACAAGGCTAACTCTTTTCCTTATTTCTTGTTGTTTGTGTTGGTTAAAGAGTAAAGTTGTGACCCTCAACTTGCAGTCACCCTCGCAGGCTTTGATACAGGGTGCACCTGTATCATGATCATGCTGTTTAACCAGCTTCTTGATATCCCACACCTGTCAGGGATGTGAAAAAAATTACACACAATTCGAGAGAAATAAACTTCTTGTGCGTATGGAACATTTCTGGGATCTTTTATTTCAGCTCATGAAACACAGGACCAGCACTTTGCATGTTACGTTTATATTTTTGTTCAGTGTAGCTCATTGCTCCTGAGAAAAGTGTTGTGTTCCAGACCACCTAAAGCGAAACAGATTCAAGGCCAATACCGGAACAAATCGAGTTCGAGTCAAGACCGAGACCAGGATGGGGACAAGGGGTCCGAGACCGAGTCAAGACAGACACCAGAAAAATGCGAGTCCAATTCAAGACCATTTTTGTAATTTTGTCAAATCACCACCATAATAACAGTTCAAAATGTCCAGTATTTCTGTGTTCGTATGTCAGAACAACAAATGAATTCTTTAGATATTCAGAATAGTGAGGGAAAATAGAGCCACTCTACAAATTATTACTAACCCAAAAACAGTGGTGAACAATGGGCCTTCTATGCCTTCAGAGAAGGGATAAGGATTAATAAAAGTATTATTATAATATAATAATAATTATAATTCTATTATGATTGTCAATGATGTTCTGATTTAATCTCTTCAGTTTTTGGTGTGACAGTGGAACCAACCAATCACATTTTGACTTAATGGGTGGGACCGTTTTTACAAAAACGTATGGAAACTTCTGCCTTCTTCAAGGCCAACAGGTCACTGAGCGATAGAAAGCAGTATTTTTCCCATGGTCTAGCTAGCTATAGTTAGCTAACGCACTTTTGAACAAATCGCGCTGTAACGTACAATTTACCTCATTTTAACGCCCCCAAAAATGTAATACATCCAGCTCAACTGTGATATGAATACCATTGTAAAACACAATCTCTACCCTTTCCAGCAATATCAATGATGAGCCCTTCATGCTGCCCGTCTCTGCATGATTGAAGAAGGCAGTGAGCTCCGTCGGGTCTTTTTAAAAATGGCGGGTGGGGAAGCGAAATCTACTGCGTGATAGTGAAAGGGGGATATTTTTTTCCACCCGATCTGTCCAACTAATCACCTCTAAAATGTAAATAAAACTCTATGAAGAGTTTTTATAATGTGTCATTACATACCTATTTGAAGGTTTGTGTCGAATTTGAATCTGTTTTTTAGGGCGGCGCTAAAGTTATCTTCAGAAGTAAACAGCGGCTGTCGTGGCTTTTGAGAGTCGTGTTGGCGTGCAGTAATGACACAACGAATGTATGCATTCAGTTGTGCAATTGACTAGGTATCCCCTATTACCCTGTCCCTTTCTTTTTTTCAATATGCGAGAGAAGAGCTACACCTGGTGGAGAGAGGCTGTACGACACAGAATGAGTCGCATTATGCGTGCTGTCCGTTACGTCATGACAGGTCATAATTTACCGTACAGTGTCAGAGGGGTCAGTGTTTTCGACTCCAATACTATCGGGCCATTACCATGTCAATCAATGCTTGAATAGAAACGTAGTTCACACCTCAGATTTTGATGCCAACACAGTCGCTACAGTCCCATTAGTTTTCATTGCAGCCTCGTTTGAATGCCGCGTTTGCATACATTTGTACGGAATGGGTTTAGTTAACAGTAGCTTTAGTTATCGGCTAGTTTGCAGCAGCTGCAGCAGGTTGTAACGATTTTCGTCGTCGGATGAAGAGTAGTCGGACCAAAGCGCAGCGTGGTAAGTGTTCATGTTTTTTTATTAGAACTGAACACTATAACAAAAATAACAAGAGAATAAATGAAACCGAAACAGTCCTGTAAGGTGCAAAACACTAAACAGAAAATAACTACCCACAAAAACCATGTGGGAAAACGCTACCTAAGTATGGTTCCCAATCAGAGACAACGATAGACAGCTGTCCCTGATTGAGAACCATACCCGGCCAAAACAAAGAAATACAAAAACACAGAAAAAAGAACATAGAATGCCCACACAAATCACACCCTGACCAAACCAAAATAGAGACATAAAAAGCTCTCTACGGTCAGGGCGTGACACAGGTGTTATCAAAGAGGAGGGTGTTGCTAATTTGTTAGCTTCTCCCTTTTCAAGAATAACTTTCAACAAGAAGTTAAGTTTCAAATGATCATCATATGTTGAGTGGAACTGTGCTTTTCATTGCAGCACGCTTGCTGTTGTTAGCCATCTCTTTGAAAATAACTTGTGTGTGCAACAGTGTTGCATTTAAAGTGGAACTGACAGCATTTCAGCAACATCAAATCGTATTAAAATCGGTTCATACTGTATACACCCCCAAGAAAAAAATCTGACAAGCAACCATATTTCACATTTACATAAATTGTCATGTTTTGTCTTTGATCATCATGTCTTGTCCCTGTGCTTCCCTCTGCTGGTCTTATTAGGTTCTTTCCCTCTTTCTATCCCTCTCTCTCCTCCTCCCTCTCTCCCTCTCCCGCTCTCTCTCTCTATCGTTCCGTTCCTGCTCCCAGCTGTTTCTCTTTCTCCTAACGACCTCATTTACTCTTTCACACCTGTCCCCTATTTTGCCCTCTGATTAGAGTCCCTATTTCTCCCTCTGTTTTCCGCTTCTGTCCTTGTCGGATTATTGTTTGATGTTTGCTGTCCTGTGTCCTTGTTCCGCCCTGTCGTGTTTTTGCCTTCTTCAGATGCTGCGTGTGAGCAGGTGTCTATGTCAGCTACGGCCTGTGCCTTCCTGAAGCGACCTGCAGTCTGTGGTCGCGTCTCCAGTCGTTCCTCTCTACTGACGAGAGGATTTCAGTTTCCTGTTTTGGATTTACCTTTGATATATCCAGGAGAATCATTGTTTGTTTGATACTGGAATAAAGATCTGTTCCTATACTCGCTTTTGGTCTCATTCACCAGCATAACAGAGAAGAAATCCGACCAGACTGGACCAGCGACCTATGGATCTCTCCACACTGCCGTCGAGTTCCAGGGAGCAACATGCTCGGCAGACAGAGCAGGAATTGTTTGCTGCTCGTCATGCCGTTGAGACCCTGGCCGCTCAGGTCTGCGATCTCTCTGGACAGTTTCAGAGTCTTCGTCTCGTGCCAACAGCTACCTTTCTGTCTTCCGAGTCTCCGGAACCCGGGTTAATAACACCATGTACCTCTGGGGCAGCCCACTGAGTGTCCGCTCCTTTTTCCACCCGAGTTTGATATTGTGCTTCTCTCTCCAGCCCAAACTACTTTTAGGCCAAAGGAGGAGAAAAAAATGACAAGGCGGGGGGGGGGGAAACAAGGGGGGGGGGGGCGCTTCTTTTTTTTTGCTTGTTTTTGCCCTTTTCTGCCTGTTTTTGTTTGTGTTTTTTGTGTTTGGGTTTTGGGGGTTTGTTTGTTGGGGTTGTTGTGTGTGTTGTTGGGGTTTGTGTGTGTGGGTGTTTTTTTTGTTTTTTTTTTTTTTTTTTGTTTTTTTTTTTTTTTTTTTTTTATTTATTTTGTATTTTTTTTTTTTTTTTTTTTTTTTTTTTTTTTTTTTTTTTTTTTTTTTTTTTTTTTGTTTTTTTTTTTTTGTGGGTTGATTCGGGCTGCCGTCCGGGGCGGGGGGGGCCTCCCCCCGTTTGTTTTTTTTGTTTTGTTTTTATACCGGGTGCTGGGGTTGTGCCCAAAGAATTAAGATCAACCCTTTAATCGTGTGGGAGTAGCGTCGCTTACCCTTTTTTTCGGTGGGTGGAACCACGGGGGTGGGGGGGGGGGGGGGGTTTTGTAGGTGGTTTGCGCGCCGGTCCCCCCCCGGGCGGGGGGGTGCGGCTCCGGGAGTGGGGCACAGCTATCTGGGAGGCAAGGCTGAGTGTTCTAACGATTATCAGAACTTTAAAGAGGAGATGATACGGGTTTTGATCGTTCAGTTTTTGGGAAGGAGCTTCCAGGGCCCTGGCTTCCCTATGTCAAGGTGATCGATCCATAACGGATTACTCTATAGAGTTTCGCACTCTTGCTGCCTCCAGTGACTGGAACGAGCCGGCGTTGCTCGCTCGTTTCGCGAGGGACTTCACGCTGAGGTTAAGGATGAGATTCTCTCCCGGAGGTTCCTTCCAGCGTGGACTCTTTGATTGCACTCGCCATCCGCATAGAACGACGGATAGATCTTCGTCATCGAGTCGTGGAAGAGAGCTCGCGTTAACGGTGCTTCCCCTCGCATCTCAACCATCTCCTCCACCGGCTCAGAGACTGAGCCCATGCAGCTGGAGGTATTCGCATCTCGACTAAGGAGAGGGAACGGAGAATCACCAAGCCCTTTGCCTCTATTGCGGTTCTGCTGGACATTTTTCATGTCATGTCCAGTAAAAGCCAGAGCTCATCAGTAGCGGAGGCTACTGGTGAGCGCTACTACTCAGTCTCTCCATCAAGATCTGTACTACCTTGTCGGTCCTCTACGCTGGACCGGTTCGGCTGCTTCTGCAGTGCTTTGATAGACTCTGGGGCTGAGGGTTGTTTTATGGACGAAGCATGGGCTCGGAACATGACATTCCTCTCAGACAGTTAGGGAAGCCCACGCCCTGTTCGCCTTAGATGGTAGTCTTCTCCCCAGTATCAGATGTGAGACACTACTTTAACCCTCACAGTATCTGGTAACCCAGTGAGACCATTTCCTTTTTGATTTTTCGTTACCTTTTACACCTGTTGTTTTGGGTCATCCCTGGCTAGTATGTCATAATCCTTCTATTAATTGGTCTAGTATTCTATCCTATCCTGGAACGTTTCTTGTCATGTGAAGTGTTTAATGTCTGCTATCTCCTGTTCTTCTGTCCCTTCTACTCAGGAGAACCTGGTGTTTGACGGAGGCCGGAGGATATATGATCTACGCACGGTCTTCAGTCGGTCAGAGCCAATCTCTTCCTCCTCACGGTCGATGATTGTTGTATTGATCTCCTTCCGGGGACGATCCCCCTCGGGTAGACTATACTCTCTGTCGGCTCCCGAACGTAAGGCTCTCGAGGATTATTGTCTGTTTCTCTCGACGCCCGTACCGTCGGTGTGCCTTCTTCCTCTCCCGCCGGAGCGGGGTTTTTCTTTGTTAAGAAGAAGGACGGTACTCTGCGCCCCTGCGTGGATTATCGAGGGCTGATGACATAACGTTAAGAATCGTTATCCGCTTCCCCTTATGTCGTCAGCCTTCGAGATTCTGCAGGAGCCAGGTGCTTTACTAAGTTGGACCTTCGTAACGCTTACCATCTCGTACGCATCAGAGAGGGGACGAGTGGAAGACGGCGTTTAACACTCCGTTAGGGCATTTTGAATACCGGCTTGCCGTTCGGTCTCGCTAATGCTCCAGCTGTCTTTCAGGCATTAGTTAATGATGTACTGAGAGACATGCTGAACATCTTTGTTTTCGTTTACCTTGACGATATCCTGATTTTTTTCACCGTCACTCGAGATTCATGTTCAGCACGTTCGACGTGTACTCCAGCGCCTTTTAGAGAATTGTCTCTACGTGAAGGCTGAGAAGTGCGCCTTTCATGTCTCTCTGTCACATTTCTCGGTTCTGTTATTTCCGCTGAAGGATTCAGATGGATCCCGCTAAGGTCCAGGCTGTCAGCGATGGCCCGTTCCTAAGTCACGTGTCGAGTTGCAGCGCTTTCTCGGTTTCGCTAATTTCTATCGGCGTTTCATTCGTAATTTCGGTCAAGTGGCTGCCCCTCTCACAGCTCTGACTTCTGTCAAGACTTGCTTTAAGTGTCCGTTCGCCGCAGGAGCTTTTGATCTCCTCAAGAAGCGTTTACATCCGCCCTATCCTTGTTACTCCTGACGTCACTAAACAATTCATTGTCGAGGTTGCGCTTCAGAGGTGGCGTGGGAGCCATTCTGTCCCAGCGCTTCCAGTCTGACGATAAGGTCATCCTTGCGCTTACTTTTCTCTCGCCTGTCGCATCGGAACGCAACTATAGTGTGGGTAACCGCGAACTGCTCGCCATCCGCTTAGCCATAGGCGAATGGCGACAGTGGTTGGAGGGGCACCGCTCTTTTGTCGTTTGGACTGACCATAAGAACCTTGAGTACATCCGTTCTGCCAAACGACTTAATGCACGTCAAGCTCGTGGGCGTTGTTTTTCGCTCGTTTCGAGTTCGTGATTTCCTATTGCCCGGAAATAAGAAACCAAGCCTGATGCCTTATCCCGTCTCTTTAGTTCTTCTGTGGTTTCTACCGACCCCGAGGGATTCTCCCTGAAGGGCGTGTTGTCGGGTTGACTGTCTGGGAATTGAGAGACAGGTAAAGCAAGCACTCACTCACACTGCGTCGCCGGCGCTTGTCCTAGTAACCTTCTGTCGTTCCTGTCTCTACTCGTCTGGCTGTTCTTCAGTGGGCTCATCTGCCAAGTTAGCTGGCCACCCGGCGTCTGGGTACGCTTGCTTCTATTCGCCAGCGGTTTGGTGGTTACTCAGGAGCGGGACACGCGCCGTTTCGTGGCTGCTTGTTCGGACTGCGCGCAGACTAAGTCAGGTAACTCTCCTCTGCCGGTCGTCTCAGACCGCTTCCCATTCCTTCTCGACCATGTTCACATCGCCTTAGACTTTATTACCGTCTGCCTTCGTCTGCGGGGAAGACTGTGATTCTTACGGTTATCGATAGGTTCTCTAAGGCGGCACATTTCATTCCCTCGCTAAGCTTCCTTCCGCTAAGGAGACGGCACAATATCCATTGAGAATGGTTTCAGAATTCATGGTCTTCCGTTAGACCGCGTTCAGACAGAGGCCCGCAATTCACGTCACAGTTTTGGAGGGAGTTCTTCGTTTGATTGGTGCTTCCGTCATTCTCTTCCGGTTTCATCCCCAGTCTAACGGTCAGCAGAAAGGGCCAATCAGTCGATTGGTCGCATATTACGCAGCTTTCGTTTCGAAACCCTGCGTCTTGGGAGAAGCTCCCTGGGCTGAGTCTCACCACTCGCTTCCTTCGTCTGCTACCGGCTATCTCCGTTTCAGAGTAGCTTGGGTACCAGCCTCCTCTGTTCTCGTCCAGCTCGCCGAGTCCACGTTCCTCCGCTCAGGCTTTTGTCCAACGTTGTGAGCGCACCTGGAGGAGGTCAGGTCTGCACTTTGCCGTTACAGGGCAGACTGTGAGAGCCGCCAATAAACGTAGGATTAGAGTCCTAGGTATTGTCGCGGTCAGAGGTGTGGCTTTCCACCGTAACCTTCCCCTTACGACAGCTTCTCGCAAGTTGACTCGCGTTCATTGGTCCGTTCCGTGTCTCTCAGGTCGTCAATCTGTCGCTGTGCGACTGCTTCTCCGCGACATCTTCGTCGCGTCCACCCTGTCTTCCATGTCTCTTGTGTCAAGCCTTTCTTCGCGCCCCCGTTCGTCTTCCCTCCCCCGTCCTTGTCGAGGCGCTCCTATTTACAAGGTACGGAAGATCATGGACATGCGTTCTCGGGGACGTGTCACCAGTACTTAGTGGATTGGAGGGTTACGGTCCTGAGGAGAGGAGTTGGGTTCCATCTCGGGACGTGCTGGACCGTTCGTTGATTGATGATTTCCTTCGTTGCCGCCAGGGTTCCTCCTCGAGTGCGCAGGGCGCTCGGTGAGTGGGGGGTACTGTCATGTTTTGTCTTTGATCATCATGTCTTGTCCTGTGCTTCCCTCTGCTGGTCTTATTAGGTTCTTTCCCTCTTTCTATCCCTCCTCTCCTCCTCCCTCTCTCCCTCCCGCTCTCTCTCTCTATCGTTCCGTTCCTGCTCCCAGCTGTTTCTCTTTCTCCTAACGACCTATTTACTCTTCACACCTGTCCCCTATTTTGCCCTCTGATTAGAGTCCCTATTCTCCCTCTGTTTTCCGCTTCTGTCCTTGTCGGATTATTGTTTGATGTTTGCTGTCCTGTGTCCTTGTTCCGCCCTGTCGTGTTTTTGCCTTCTTCAGTGCTGCGTGTGAGCAGGTGTCTATGTCAGCTACGGCCTGTGCCTTCCTGAAGCGACCTGCAGTCTGTGGTCGCGTCTCCAGTCGTTCCTCTCTACTGACGAGAGGATTTCAGTTTCCTGTTTGGATTATACTTTGATATACCCAGGAGAATCATTGTTTTCTGATACTGGAATAAAGACTCTGTTTCTATTACTTCGCTTTTGGGTCCTCATTCACCAGCATAACATAAATTCTTAGAATGTTTGGGAATTACGTAAACTAAGGCATTTGTGAAAATTCTATAGGACAATTTATAGACACTGCAGTAAATTACACAAAATTAAACCATCTGCATTGTCCAGGACTAAAGTCTACACAGACCGGTGTGCTATTACCAAACAGAGCTACAGCTACAATACAAACAAGCCATTTGCAACAGCGCAAATTTAGACCATTAGAATGCTATTCGCCAAAAAACACAAAATACACCTGAATGGATTTCTGCAAATATATAAACACCAAAGGAGTCCTCTTACATTTGGGAACTTTACAGTCCTATTGATCAAACAACCATGAAAAGGTAGACTCTCTCTCCATCTGTTATGCACATCAACAACAACCAGATCAACAACTAATGCTAGCCAGAGCAACATTAGCTCAAATCTAAAGAAGGAACATTAGATAAACCCTCTAAAAATGTTCAGCTAGTTGGCCATCAAAATTGCCCTGAAAAACGATAGGAATTGTAGCCTCCTTGTCTTTCTGCAGCTAAACTGACAATGCATGCTTGTCCCAACCAAGCACCGAAGCTAACTTGCTAAAGTTGGCTAGCTTGCTAGCTACTTCCAGACACAAATGAGAGAACACTTCACTCTGAACATTTTACTGACTGTAGCAGAGCTGGGAAGGCTGTTTACATGTTGTCTATAGCGTTATTGTATTAGTATTCCTTTATTTGCCTACATTTACTGACATCGGTCATGTTCAGCGGGTGCTGCACATTTGTAAATCCAGCAGTTGTTCTGCACTCTGGCACACTCAGACGAGAGTGCTCTGAAATCGGAGTAGATAGCCAGAGTGAATTTGCGAATGCAAGAGATATGCTAACTGGATAACAGTCCTTCAAGTTGTTGCTAGCTAACAAAATGACACCTGCATCTCCAGCTGTGTATAGCCACCGAAAAACGATATGAGGGGAAAAAGTCAGTCACTCCCCCACTCCTCCAATGGCATGACATGACATCCTCCTAGCAGCTAGCTAGTTATCTAGCTAACGTTAGGCTCCATGTTTTTAGTTTGCTACTTAATTAGATACGCTAATCTATTAGCCACGTAATGACTGACTTGTTATCATTGCTCTTGATACTTTGATTGTATTGACATTCCCAGCCTTACATTTGTCAGTTTTTGTCCAGAATATTCAGTCATTCAAATTGAAACAGTGCATCCCGAATGGAGGCAGCAAACAATGTACCAGGCCAGCTGTGATTTACAACCTGATAGCAATATTTTTTGTACTACCAAGAAATGTATTGGTGAATTATATTAATCATGCATTGAACTGCATCCATCTATTCTGCCAACAATGCCTTAGCGTACATGATGGAACGTTGAGTCAAATAGAAACTATTTTTAAACTTCTTATGAAGTCGGTTTTTAAGCATTTTTGACTGATATTATGATTGTCTGTTTCTTTCATATCTGCAAGCTTGTTAAAACCCTGTCAGTTCCACTTCAGGTCACTGGTTACGTTTGTGTGCTAAACGTGACGTTTTTTTTGCAATGGGATGTAATAGTTGTACATTTTGATTGGGAAATGCTTAATAGTTGTGTTTTGGACCTAGTGGCTTATTATGTCCGTGTTTATGACCTGCTAAACTTTTTCAATACCTAGTTAGCATACCAAGTATTGCCTTAGTTAGCATTTAGTGGTAGATATAAATTGAAACCTCTTTCCTACCGGCTACTCATGTCATTATTCTGTGAGCTGCTCCATGCCAAAACCAGTTGAGAGCTGCAAACGCTTGCTGTCTGCAGATGATATTCCAACTAGGCGATGTGTGCGGCTCGCATGTGAATATAGTTAATGTGCTTTGGGATTGAGTAGGCTAATTCGTGCATGATTTCTCTATTGTACTACATAATTGATCAATCGTATACCTCCACTACACCACTTTGATACTCATCAATAGCGATTAAGAAGTAAGTATATGCAATACCCACTGACAGAAAACTGGGTATATGGTTTATACCTGTCTGTGTATGCCCTCCACTTTCCTACATGAGTGCACTGTTATTATGGTTGCTGTCCTTTCAGTATCCCGAACCTGTCACACACCGAATGACTATAGGTTCGCCACTGCGCAAACATGTCTATACCCAGCTAGCAATGAGGAATCGGCCCAGAAGCGTCCCTCTTCCGGAGGTCGGAACTGATTGAATCGGCCCAGAATCGGGTGTCGGACTCTGCCCGGAATCAAAATGAATGACTGCCCAGAATCGGCCCAAGTACATCGGGCCGTTTCTGTCAACCGGAATTCACGAGTCCCCCCCGTGGCAAATTTCAATAAATGTATACAAAATTACCCGATTTAGTCATTTTAAATATTACTATTTTATACATACAAATTATACCCATCAACAAACAAAAAACAATTTGTGTCGGAGGAAACACCATACACCTGGTGACCGTGTCAGCATGCATGCGCCTGCACCACCACAGGAGTCACTACAGTGCGATGGGACAAGGACATCCCGGCCGGCCAAACCTTCCCCTAACTCGGACGACGCTGGATCAATTGTGCGTCACCTCATGGGTCTCCCGGTCGCGGCTGGCACAGGCCTCGAACCAGCATCTGCAGCAACGCAGTTTGCACTGCAACGCAGTGTCTTACACTGCTGCACCACTGGGGAGGCTTCATCAACAACGTTTTTAATGCTTATCAAAAAGTAGGAAAATACTAAAATACTACGCAGGATTCTTAAAGAATTTCAAATACTACTTTTTTTTCATCACAGAAACAATGAAAATATGGAAAACGAAATAATGAAATGTTAATTATATAAAGCAGCCCGTGTAATCATCTGCCAGAGAGTAGCCCCAATCAGCCCAAGCCCCAAGTAATACATTTGGGCCAGATAGTGTCACGCCCTAATCTGTTTCACCTGTTCCTGTGATTGTCTCCACCCCTTCCAGGTGTCGCTTATTTTCCCCAGTGTATTTATCCCTGTGTTTCCTGTCTCTCTGTGCCAGTTCATCTTGTATGTTTAAGTCAAGTCAACAAGTGTGGTTTTCCCTGTACTCCTTTTGCTATTCTCCTTTTTCTAGTTCTCCCAGTTTTGACTCTTGCCTGTTCTCTGGACTTTGTACCTGCCTGCCTGACCATTCTGCCGGCCTTGACCATGAGCCTGTCTGCCACTCTGTACCTCCTGGACTCTGATCTGGTTTTGACCTTTTTGCCTGTCCACGACCATTCTCTTGCCTACCCCTTTGGATTAATAAACATTTAAAGACTCCAATCATCTGTGTCTGCATCTGGGTCTCGCCTTGTGTCATGATAGATAGCTCACAACAGAATAGGCCCAAGCTCAATCCCCACATCCTGGCCATAAGTAATACTGCCAAAGGCGGCCCAGACTCGGCCACATGACGTCAGCCGAGTCTGACTCTCAGCCGAGTGCCCCGACTCTCAGCCGGAATCGGTCCAGATCCACTGTGCTAGCTGGGTAATAGACAAGGCTGTTAAGATATTTATGTTTCAAGAAAGGAGTGTATATATTTGGCCTGGCGAAGCGGTTTTATGCGGTGACTGAATAGAAGCTGATATTGGGTTTTATACTCGGCTGGTCTCGGGAAGAAATGTTGAGACCTCAGTGTCTGAGACCAAGTACAAATGTATCTGACACCGAGACAAGACGATGACACTCAATATGACAAGACTAAGACACTCAATATGTGGTCTCGATACCGGACTCGAAACCAGTACTTGCTGCATTATGTAGGTAGCTAGATTAAAAACATTAGCTAAATAGCCAGCCAATAGCTAGCAAGCTAAATTAGATCCTTTGAAAAGAGAACTAACCAGCAAAGCAGTTTAGCTAATCTAGATGTCTTCCCATTTCAGTGTTTTAGACGGTTAGCTGGTATAAAATGAAAATAGCCTTGTCATTTTTGTTGTTTTTAGATCCAATGTGCTTACAATTTTGATGTGGGAAAATAGATACTCTTGCTCAAGTGCGCGATAGCGCTCTTTCTTTTTGAATTTGATTGGCTGATGGGGAAGAATGGGCAGAGTTGCTTAAACATCAGCCTTTGAGGAAGAAGCTCCTCCCAGACGGCACCTAAATCACTTGAGCCAGAGAGGAAGGGAGGCCCAGCTCGGCAGAAAATCTGACTCCTTCCAGCAGGTAGCGATTCTTTCATTGCTTCACCTACCAAGCAAGGAGTTTTTGTATTGGGGTCAATGAGTGTCAAATTTGGTCAACAAAAACATTTATGGCTTATTTGCTACGTTTGGTTTATTTGACTGAAAATACATTTGGTAACGCTTAAGTTGTTATGAGTGTACTAATATAAGTAGGACACATGACATTCCGACAACTTGAGTAAAAACTATTTATATCGGAGTTGTGTGGATGGCTATGCATATTCATGGCATTAGGCTTGTAGCATAGCATCTCTCTCCATTGAATACAGGCGGTTGAAGTCAACAACCCTCATCGAATATTCAAAAAGGATTACAATGATGCGATGTATCCACCAATCCAAAGAGAGGATAGGCGGGAGCTAGACAGCCCACCGTGCCGCTTAGTGGACAACAACTCCTATTGTTAGGGCAGAGAGACATGTGTCTTGTCAGTATGTTCATAATCGTTGCTTGAGTTCTCGCTTCACCTCTTCCTGTCTTGTGTGACTCACAAAATTTTGTGTGTCAGTTAATTACTATAGCTCCCTCCTTGGGCCAATCAGTGTAATTTTTTTAAATGCCGGATCTCCCTTACAAAAATGAATGTGTTGCTTTAAACTTCCTGCAACTGTGTGGCAAATTTGCTGCAAACTAAATAGTGTGCCACAAAATGTTGCAAATGTTTGCCACTAGTGGTAAACATTTCACCAGAGGAGTTTTACTTACAAACAATTCTCTTAAGAATCTATTTGAATCTGTGGTAACAATATTTATTACCACTAGTGGCAAACAGTTTACCAGAAGACCAGCATCCGTCGATGACCAATCAGGAGGATTAGAAAAATCTGTTGGAAAATGGAAACCAAGCTATCCAGCTAGCTACCTACCAAAGTTGTCCTGTAAGTGTCTAATTTATTTATTAAACTTCCCAATAAACTTTTAAATTCAGTTAGCTAATTGATGCCTAGTTAGCAAAGTCATGTTTTATAGCATTGAGTTTCAATCTGCAGCACCATTGATTGGCTAGCGCTTAGCTAGTGGATGTTAGCTATCATTTTTGCACAATTCATGTGATTGCTAGCTAGCTAACTAATGATTTTCCTAAACACATTTTTAGGTGAATATGTTACTCTTTTTTAAAAAATAAATTAATGTCAATATGCCAGTGTCACTGTTCAGTAGCATGTTAGCGAGCAACAATATGAGCTGACTTGACATCAAAGCAAGACTTAACTTTTGCAGATCGATACCCTTCCTGAACCCGTGGTGTTGGAAGAGGCTGTTTTGGGAGGATACATCAACACCGTAGAAATATGTTCGTGGTGCACTCACTCATAACACTTTTTTCTGATATGTGTATCGTCTTAAAGCTTGATACGATAAGCAAATGCATGTATTATTCTAGAAGCTAGTGCGTCTTGATCATGTCTTGTTTCTTCGCTCTTCCTAGAAGCAATCAGTTACAAGGCAAAGAGACAGGCCTTCAATCAAAACGGAGGACATAGAAATGTGTCCACCTGGGCAAGGCTTCTTGCATGCATGGCTTTGAGATGTAAGTTAACGATAATTCACTTTGGAAAAATAATATGAATTGCCATATTAGGCATAACTCAATTTTATGTTGCTTTCCTTTCACCCAAGCCTTATACACCTGAGTCAGGAAGAAGTGACAACTAGTAAACGACTGTCTCCTTGTACTTGGCCTGCATACTCACCAGACATGTCACCCATTGAACATGTTCGGGATGCTCTGGATCAACGTGTATGACAACGTGTTCCAGTTTCCACCAATATCCAGCAACTTCACACAGCCATTGAAGAGGAGTGGGACAACATTCCACAGGCCACAATCAACAGCCTGATCAACTCTATGCGAAGGAGATGTGTCACGCTGCATTAGGCAAGTGTTGACCAACAGATGCATATCCGTATTTTAGTGAGAAGCATAGCAACATCAAGGCAACTTTGTAATAGCTGACCCTGTTTTCTCAAAGCCAAACCCGCTGAGTCTACCTTAAGGTGCCACAATAGAAAATGTTTTCAGTATCCTAGTTGTACTTTTGTTTTGCTTTTCCTGATTGTTTCAGTGCATGCATTCAACAAGCATTGGACGAAGGACTTCCACTGGGCCGCCATCTCCAAAGTTAGCTCAAAAAGGCAATTGATCTGAACTGGGTTTAATTTAGTATTTTTTTAATAAAAATTTTGTTAAAGATCTTTTAAGCTTGCACTGGTTGAAAGCTATTGCTCAGTTTTCACTTGGATCATGTAAATTCTATAGTTTCCCCTTTAAACATCTTAAGGTCAAGATCCCCATAGTGTTCACATTTCTCTCATGTAAATGTTGTAGCTATATAAAAAGATTCAATAAACTATTTTTTGGGAAATATCCCATCTTTGCTCTTTTCTTCACTAGCATGCAGATGATTTCAAGTTGTATTGGATTCATTTTAATCTGTTAAGACATGTTTAGTATATTTATACTGAACAAAAATATAAACACAACATGCGTCAATTTAAATGATTTTACTGAGTTACAGTTCATATAATGAAATCAGTCAATTGAAATAAATTCATTAGGCCCCATCCTATGGATTTCACATGGGTGGGCCTGGAACCACCCAATCAGAATATATTTTTTTCCCCACAAAAGGACTTTATTACATTCAGAAATACTTGTTTCATCAGGCTCCCTCAAAACTTGAGATATCTGTGGCATTGTAATGTGACAACTACACATTTTAGCGTGTCCTTTTATTATCCCCAGCACAATGTGCACCTGTGTAATGATCATGCTGTTTAATCAGTTTCTTGATAAGCCACACCCGTTGGGTGGATGGATTATCTTGGCAAAGGTGAAATGCTCACTAAGGATGTTAACAAAATTGTGCACAAAATGAGAGAAATAAGCTTTTTGTGCATATCAAACATTTCTGGGATCCTTTATTTCAGCTCACATGACCAACACATTACATGTTGCATTTATTTTTGTTCAGTATAGTATGTTTAGTTTTCTTTGAGAGAAGCAATTTTATTTTAAATTACGTGATTTGGTGTATGTAGATACATTTAAATGTTAACACACAATAACCAAAAATCTGATCTTATTTGCATATTCATACAGAGTTTGAAACAAATTTGCAAACAGTAGAATGTTTGCCCAGAATTGTTTTCCAGAAGTTCACAATTCGCCACAAAACTTTTTTTCCCGTAAGGGAAGACGCATCATTCACCCAAGTTTATTTAAAATCGGGCCAGTGCTGTCAGACATCGTGTGTGACTAACATACGAACAGACGGAGACCGATCTAGTCCCCTTCCCAATTTCATAATGGGGGACAAGCAACAGAACTTGTTACACAGAACAGTCTTTATTTCTTAAATAGAATGGAAACGGTACAAATCTGGAATGAATGAACGGTTATTAGCGTATGTGTGTGTGTTGCAGCATGCAGTCAGTGGTTGAGTCCCTCAGGGTGGTGTGGTCCTGTAAAGCTGGTCCAGTTTGCGTCGCAGCATGTTGTAGTTGTCCTTGGTGCCTGGGGCTTCTGGATCCAGCTTCAGAGACAGCTCGTAGTGCTTCTTCGCCAGCTCCAGCTTCCCCCAGCGATGGTACAGCACCGCTGAGATGGAGGGGAGAGAGGAGAGACACAGACATATTATTGTGAAGCCAAAGACACGGTGTGGAACATTCAGAATAAACATGCCTCTGATATTGAGAATAAGGAATCACAATTCATGTCAGCAACGATCCACCTTGTACCTACTGAAGGTGGCCCATGCATTTATTTCATATGATATTTGACCAATAATGTTTCTAAGTGGTACTCTTGCTTGAGACCAAACCCATCACATTATCCCTAAACAATTAATTAAACACACCACATTGATCACGTTGAATTTCATTGAGGTATTATGGATTTATTTATGTGGCAAGTGTCTTAATACAAAAGACAAATATACTGTATATGAAAAACATTTCTGTGGGTCTATAAGAACTATGGTTCGCCATCAAACGTATCTCGGAACCCACTGGTCTTACCCAGATTGCCATGGCAACTGGCAGCATTTGGGTTGATCCTCAGAGCCTGGAGGAAGAAGCCTTCGGACTCCTGATTGGGCACAAAACACAGGACATGTTTCAGTGTGTGTGGCTGCATTAGGAGTGCAGTCACACACACACACAGACACATCTGTACCCCTGCACATTGACTTGGTACCAGTACCCCCTGTATATAAGCCTCATTTTAGTTACTTTACTTTAGTTTATTTAGTAAATATTTTCTTAACTCTATTTTCTTAAAACTGCATTCTTGGTTAAGGGCATGTGACAAATAACATTTGATTTGAAATTGTTTATATCCCATTGACTTAAGTGCATGTTTGACATTCAGCATTGATCTGAAGTTCGGATTGAGTTGAGGTGAGGGCTGGCACAATTACCAGCTGAGCGAAGACGGTCGGACATTCATGCGGTTAAGTCTGTTTCTGCGGTAACATGGACTCTTAACGACGTGATGAAAATGTGTGGCTCTTGCAGAAACGAGCAAGGTGTTGTAGCAAATGAGTGTTAGGTTGCCTAGGCAATGCCGCCCTCCCTGCAGGAGCAGCACACACACACAGAAATAGAATGAATAGAACGGGCTTAGAACCTCTAACCCTGGAAATGTGACCGGTAAACTCATGGGTACACTCGCAATGGCTGCCTGGTACTGTGATACAATCATTTCCATGGTAATGTAGAATGTTCATTCAAATTATGTTAACTGATGGGGCTCATGCAATGTAATGTATTTTTTGTAATGTCAGTTGAGTTGAATCAACAAATCACAGCACAAATAGACAGGTACACTTCCTGGTTTCAGTTCCTGCCTTACTCCTAGCTTGAAGATAAAAGTTAGGACTCCATGTGAAAGCTTTAAGAAAATAAACATTCACGTGACCAGCTCCGTTGCTAACTTGCATAGCTGGTTCCATTGCTGCAAAGAGTTATGGGATATTAGAATCCTCGTTTTAACCTTTGTCATCTTCAACCTAGCTTTTCTCCTTTGCTGCTATACTTGCAGTGGCCACCAGTCCACCCATTATGCCATCATTGACTCGAACGAGGACGTCCATTTAATTCATTCTATTTCTATGGCAGCACATGCAGTCAGGAGCAGAGGAGAGGAGAAAATGTGTCTTAATCACATGATTATCATTTTTTTTACTAAATTGCTATTCCAACGGTTAAAACGTGAACGCGGTCATTTGGCTGACCAATTACTGTCATCCAAAATTTCATGACCGTCACAGCCCTAGTTGAGGTAAATTATTGTAAGTCATTTCTCTCGCTGGGCTTACTGACCTTATACTTCTGTAGTTTGCCCAGGACGTTGGCCAATGAGAACATGATGGTGTGGTCGTTAGGGAGGAGCTTTAGGGCCTCCCGGCCAATTGCCTCCGCCTGGGCTAGGTTGCCTAGACGACAGGAGAGAGAAGGGATAGACATGAGAAGGACAGACGGATAGTCAGACACAGACAGGCGAGATTGAACTTGCTAGTTCAAAGCCTGTGGACATGCAAGGTGGAAATCCAAGTCATGAGGAGAACAAAGTTTAAAACCGACAGACTACAAGTCAGCTTTAAAAGTCTTAATTGGAAGTCGATGCATTCACAGAATACAAATGTCAACTGCTTGTACGAATGTACAGAGCTTTAAAGCAAGTGCTTATACCTTTATACTATGGATAAAATGATGAAACCCAATATAAACTGAGCGCCCAGTGTGTGTGTACATGTGTGTGTTGTCTGTGGTGTGTAGAGCAGAGTTTTTCCTCTCCACACATGGAAGAGCGCTTTAGCTTCCTAATTAGGAGCTGAACACAAGGACCACTGGCTTATTGATCTCTGTCAGACCTGTCTGACTAGGGAGGGAAGGTGGGAAAGAGAGCGATAGAGGGAGGGAGGGAAGGTGGGAGGGAGAGAGAGCTAGAGGGAGGGAGAAAGATGGGTGGGGATGGAGAGAGGCCCTGAGTCATGCTCTGCGTGCACATGTGTGTGCTATATGTGTGCACATAAACTCAGCAAAAAAAGAAACGTCCCTTTTTCAGGACCCTGTCTTTCAAAGATCATTCGTAAAAATCTAAATAACTTCGCAGATCTGCATTGTAAATGGTTTAAACACTGTTTCCCATGCTTGTTCAAGAACCATAAACAATTAATGAACATGCACCTGTGGAACGGTCGTTAACTTCTTAGGGCTAGGCCACTTTTTTTCTCCACTTCCTGCCTGAATGACGTGCCTAAAGTAAACTGCCTGTAACTCTGGCCATGATGTCAGGATATGCATATAATTGGTACCAATGTAGGAGAATATAACACAACAGATATGGTAGGAGAAAATCAAACAGATTTTTTTTGAGAAAGACCACCCTCTTAGAAATGCAAGAGACAGGTCATATCGAAAATTAGCTCCCTGGATGCAATTCCTATGGCCTCCACAGAGTGTCAGCAGTCTACGTTCAAGGTTTCAGGCTTGTAACTTCAAAAATGAATAAGAAATAACAGTTTTTGTAGAGGGACACAGTCTTGGAATTTTTTGCGTTTCCTATTGAACATACATAGAAATATTATAGTCTGATTACATTTTAGGGTATCTGAGGAGTTAATAGAAACTTATTTTGACTTGTTGAAACAAAGTTTAGGGGTAGATTTTCGGATTCCTTTCTCTGCAAGATGAATGAGTGGATTACTCAAATCGGTGGCGCCAACTAAACTGACATTTTGGGATATAAAGAAGGATTTTATCATACAAAACGACACTACATGTTATAGCTGGGACCCTTTGGATGTCAAGTCAGAGGAATATGTTCAAAAGGTAAGTGATTTTTAACCGTTAAATGTGAATGTATGAAACCCGTGCCCGTGGAAAAATATGTTAATGTGGGGTGCCATCCTCAAACAATTGCATGGCATGTTTTCGCTGTAGTAGCTACTGTAAATCAGACAGTGCAGTTAGATTAACCAGAATTTAAGCTTTCAGCAAATATAAGACACAGTTGAAGTCGGAAGTTTACATACACATAGGTTGGAATCATTATATCTTGTTTTTCAACCACTCCACAAATATCATATTTTTCAACAACTCCACAAACTGTAGTTTTGGCAAGTCGGTTAGGACATCAACTTTGTTCATGACACAAGTCATTTTTTATTTTTTTTATTTTTCTTTCCAACAATTGTTTACAGACAGATTATTTCACTTATAATTCACTGTATCACAATTCCAGTGGGCCAGAAGTTTACATACACTAAGTTGACTGTGCCTTCAAACAGCTTGGAAAATTACAGAAAATTATGTCATGGCTTTAGAAGCTTCTGATAGGCTAATTGACATAATTTGAGTCAATTGGAAGTGTACCTGTGGATGTATTTCAAGGCCTACCTTCAAACTCGGTGCTTCTTTGCATTGACATCATAGGAAAATCAAAAGAAATCAGCCAAGACCTCCAAAAAAAAACTGTAGACCTCCACAAGTCTGCTTCATCCTCGGGAGCAATTTTTAAATGCCTGAAGGTACCACGTTCATCTGTACAAACAATAGTACGCAAGTATAAACACCATGGGACCACGCAGCCGTCATACCGCTCAGGAAGGAGAAGCGTTCTGTCTCCTAGAGATGAACGTACTTTGGTGCGAAAATTGCAAATCAATCCCAGAACAACAGCAAAGGACCTTGTGAAGATGCTGGAGGAAACAGGTACAAAAGTATCTATATCCACAGTAAAACGAGTGCTATATCAACATAACCTGAAAGGCCGCTCAGCAAGGAAGAAGCCACTGCTCCAAAACTGCCATAAAAAAAGCCAGACTACAGTTTACAACTGCACATGGGGACAAAGATCGTACTTTTTGGAGAAATGTCCTCTGGTCTGATGAAACAAAAATAGAACGGACTATTGTTATGTTTGGAGGACAAAGGGGGAGGCTTGCAACCCGAAGAAGACCATCCCAACCGTGAAGCATGGGGGTGGCAGCATCATGTTGTGGGGGTGCTTTTCTGCAGAAGGGACTGATGCACTTCACAAAATAGATGGCATCATGAGGTAGGAAAAGTATGTGGATATATAAAACCAACATCTCAAGACATCAGTCAGGAAGTTAAAGCTTAAATGTTTCTCCCAAATGGACAATGACCCCAAGCATACTTCCAAAGTTGTGGCAAAATGGCTTAAGGACAACAAAGTCAAGGTACAACTTATTGTGGGAAGCTTGTGGAAGGCTACCCGAAACGTTTGACCCAAGTTAAACAATTTAAAGGCAATGGTACCAAATACTATTTGAGTGTATGTAAACTTCTAACCCACTGGGAATGTGATGATAGAAATAAAAGTTGAAATAAATCACTACTATTATTCGGACATTTCACATTCTTAAAATAAAGTGGTCACCCTAAATGACCTAAGACAGGGGATTTTTAATAGGATTAAATGTCAGGAATTGTGAAAAACTGAGTTTAAATGTATTTCGCTATGTAAACTCCTGACTTCAACTGTATATGTACATAAATGTTTAAAATCCATAATATTTATGATTATTTATTTGAATTGCGGTCCCTCCAGTTTCACCGGAAGTTGTTCAGCCAGGGGAACACCGATCCTTAAGAAGTTTTAAGACACGAACAGCTTACAGACTGTAGGCAATTAAGGTCACAGTTATTAAAACTTAGGACACTAAAGAGGCCTTTCTACTAACTCTGAAAAACACCAAAAGAAAGATGCCCAAGGTCCCTGCTCATTTGCGTGAACGTGCCTTAGCCATGCTGCAAGGAGGCATAAGGACTGCAGATGTGGCCAGGGCAATAAATGACAATGTCCGTACTGTGAGACGCCTAAGACAGCGCTACAGGGAGATAGGACGGACAGCTGATCATCCTCACAGTGGCAGACCACGTGTAACAACACCAGCACAGGATCGGTACATCCGAACGTCACACTTGCGGGACAGGTACAGTATGGCAACAACAACTGCCCGAGTTCCACCAGGAATGCGCAATCCCTCCATCAGTGTTCAGACTGTCCGCAATAGGCTGAGAGAGGCTGGACTGAGGGTTTGTAGGCCCGTTGTAAGGCAGGTCCTCACCAGACATCACCAGTAACAACGTCGCCTATGGGCACTAACCCACCGTCGCTGGACCAGACAGGACTGGCACAAAGTGCTCTTCACTGACGAGTCGCAGTTTTGTCTCACCAGTGGTGATGGTCGGATTCACGTTTATCGTCGAAGTAATGAGCGTTACACCGAGGCCTGTACTCTGGAGCGGGATCAATTTGGAGGTGGAGGGTCCGTTATGGTCTGGGGGGGGTGTGTCACAGCATCATCGGACTGAGCTTGTTGTTATTGCAGGCAATCTCAACGCTATGCGTTACAGGGAAGACATCCTCCTCCCTCATGTGGTACCCCTTCCTGCAGGCTCATCCTGACATGACCCTCCAGAATGACAATGCCACCAGCCATACTGCTCGTTCTCTGCGTGATTTCCTGCAAGACAGGAATGTCAGTGTTTTGCCATGGCCAGCGAAGAGCCCGGATCTCAATCCCATTGAGCACGTCTGGGACCTGTTGGATCAGAGGGTGAGGGCTAGGGCCATTCCCCCCAGAAATGTCCGGGAACTTGCAGGTGCCTTGGGGAAGAGTGGGGTAACATCTCACAGCAAGAACGGGCAAATCTGGTGCAGTCCATGAGGAGGAGATGCACTGCAGTACTTAATGCAGCTGGTGGCCACACCAGATACTGACTGTTACTTTTGATTTTGACCCCCCCCTTTGTTCAGGGACACATTATTCAATTTCTGCTCGTCACATGTCTGTGGAACTTGTTCAGCTTATGTCTCAGTTGTTGAATCTTATGTTCATACAAATATTTACACATGTTAAGTTTGCTGAAAATAAACGCAGTTGACAGTGAGAGGACGTTTATGTATGCTAGCTCAGCTTTGTCTCTGTGCAATGAAAGAGAATAAAGGAAGCACACCCCGGTTACTTTATGTTTTTTGGTGACATGTAGTCTTGGCAGATTTGGGGAAGAAATGATGTGGAGAGGGGGTGGAGGAGGGGGATTCTGAATTCTGAGGGGGCACTTCTCTGTGTCTGCTTTGCGTTTGATCATGGGAACGCTGGCCGGCGATTGGATGGTTCTAGGGCCCTCCTGGGAGACCCCGCCCCCCTCGGGAGAGGCTTCTGACAAAAGCGGCGCCAACGTCTGGAAATCAGCGCATTCTCCACACGGCAGGGAAGAGTGCCTTTAGAAAACTCCACACACAAAGCTTTAATACATAAATTTCAAGCATTGCCGGTTCCTGCTCTTCCAGTCTAATCACGTTGGGCGCTTAGATCAAATTTCCCCCCATTTTTTTTTTTTTATCTTTGTCTCCGTCTTCACTGCTGTTAGCGTACAGAAACAATCTTTGAACAACTGTGCGTACGGATGAATGAGTAAAAACATGAGGCATTTGACTAACTCTGCGGCGCATGTAATCAATGGAAATTCATCCATTACTCAACTATTAAAGATTGATTATGAATATCCAAAATAGATTGGGCACAAAACAAAGCAAGTGATGGGTATTGTCACTCATAGTATCTCCCATTAGACAGCAACTGTGGTGTGTGTGTGTCAAAGTGTGTGTTAGTGGCGTGTGTGTATGTGGTGCGCACAGGGCTCTAAAGTACGACCATTTTGGTTGCTTTTGCTCCTAGATATATGCTCCCAGATAATAATTGTTGTAATGATAGTCTTCATTGTGCAGTTGTTTCCAAGTGCCCTAGAGAAGAACGTGAACGCAGGTTCGTGCAATCCAAAGCTTACATTTAAAGAACGAATCAGTAACTTGTATTTCTTGCAACTTCCTGAAGACGTAACGGCATGGGAATGCCTGTGTCTACAACTTTGTGTAGCCAGGTAGTGATGCCCGAAATAGTCATTTCTAAAGGCTTTCCCATAAAACTTTCCAAATTAAATGTTAACTGTAAAGTAAACTTACCTGGCACAATAATATGATATTGCGATGATCTGTTTCAATCGAGTGTCTTGTTTTATAAACAGAATTGAAATTTAAAAAAAGGGCAAATATAGCCTGCAAAATATGTGTTTTATTTTCTTCCCCAGACCTCAAATGTGGTCTCCTGATGCTGTTTAAGCATTCTTGTGGACTTAGAACATCCAATTTTGTTGTTTCTCTATTAAAAAAGGTGTGATTTTGAGAGTGAAAACTTGAAGAAAAGAAAACTAGGGAAATCGAAAACAGAGGGAAAAAAACTAGACCTTTTTTTGGGGTGATTTTTGGTGTTATTATGGCGAATAAATGTATTGACTGGTAAGAATTATGAGTGGATGGTAGATTTTTTCATCTACCTGCAAAAGTGCTTGGTGGACCAAAATGTACGTTTTTAGGCTCTCGTCATAAACAATGTTGCGGGTCGTTCAAAACCCACGCATTTTTTTACACCTTGTTCATTCATGTTACCTCATTAGCTAACAACCTGGTTACTTTACCAGTATATCTAAACATTTGGGGGCACAGAAAGAAAGCTTGGGATGAGAGAGGGTGCTTTAGCGGGTGGAATAGTGGAAGTCAATTGGAGGGTTACTTAGCAGCAATGCAAATAACATGGTACAGCTATATGGACACTCAATCACCATGGTACATTTACAAACATATTATGATAAAAAAGATTTGAAACTTGTATCTAATTATGGTAAATGGTGAAATAAGTATAGCCAGTTATAATTGTAATGGTTTAGCAGATAATAAGAAAATAACAATATTTACCTTGCTCAAAGAGAAGGAATATAATATCTACTGTTCACAGGAAACTCATTCAAAATGTTTGTTGAAGTTGTGTGGAAAAATATACACTACCGTTAAAAAGTTTGGGGTCACTTACAAATGGCCTTGTTTTTGAAAGAAAAAAATTTTGAATTTTTTTTTGTCCATTAAAATAACATCAAATTGTTCAGAATTACAGTGTAGACATGGTTAATGTTGTAAATGACTATTGTAGCTGGAAATGGCCGATTTTTAAAAATGGAATATCTACATAGGCGTACAGAGGCCCATTATCAGCAACCATCACTCCTGTCTTCCAACGGCACGTTATGTTAACTAATCCAAGTTTATCATTTTAAAAGGCTAATTGATCATTAGAAAACCCTTTTGCAATTATGTTAGCACAGCTGAAAACTGTAAAACTGCCCTTCTTCAGACAACATTTGTGGGTTCGATTACAGGCTCAAAATGGCCAGAAACAAAGACCATTCTTCTGAAACTCGTCAGTCTATTCTTGTTCTGAGAAATGAAGGCTATTCCATGCGAGAAATTGCCAAGAAACTGAAGATCTCGTACAACGCTGTGTACTGCTCCCTTCACAGAACAGCGCAAACTGTCTCTAACCAGAATAGAAAGAGGAGTGGGAGGCCCGGTGCACAACTGAGCAAGAGGACAAGTACATTAGAGTGTCTAGTTTGAGAAACAGATTTTATGTTGTGCTTATGTTGTGTTCACTTTAGGTGAACCAGTGCTACCAATTGAAATGATTTTATTTAGAGCCCTGGGTGCGCATGCATGTGTGTGTGACTGTGAAAGTGTGTGTTAGTAGTGTGTATGTGGCAGTGTGTGGTTACCAGTGTTGTCCAGTAGTATGACCATGTTGTTCCATGCCAGGCTGTGGTCAGGCTTCAGCACTGTAGCGTTCCTCCATGCATTCAGAGCATCTAGGTGTCTGTTCAGGTCTGCATACTGGAGAGGAAATTGTCAGAATTTATACATTTCAAATAAAAGGCATGAGCTTGCGCACACCCAGAGAAAACGATTTAGGTGCTGACTAACGGTGAATAAACGGTAAGCTATAAAAACAAAGAGCTGCACACTCCATATGTATAACCTCCCAGTCATTTATTGGGTAAAAAAAAACACCAACGTTTCGGCATCGCTGTGCCTTCTTCAGGGTAATGTCATGAATGCTTGAACCAGGTTATGTAGATTTCATACATTACCATTCTAGCAAACCACATCACATTCATTCATCATCAAAGCCACAATCTGCAGTCTGTGTTTGAGACTTACAGCAGCCTTGCCACTAGGTTTGGAACAGAACAAGCTACAGTACCTCATCGGTGAAAAGTTACCACTCTCAAATCCATTGAATGATCTTTTTCTGCATAGACTGATCAACATGATAGATTTAAACATGTAGCTTATTTAACCTTAGATTTTGGGTTACAACAGTACCAAGCTCATAAGGCATTTAATAACATATTTCCTCAATAATTAATTAGTGTAAATTTGATTGACTGTTTAACAGTACGAAATCTTACAGATGGTGGCTTTAAGTCCAACCTCGGGTGGTGGCTTTAAGTCCAACCTCGGGTGGTGGCTTTAAGTCCAACCTCGGGTGGTGGCTTTAAGTCCAACCTCGGGTGGTGGCTTTAAGTCCAACCTTTGTACTCACCAGGCGTCCCAGGTTGTAGTAACAGTCAGGGTATTTCTTCCGGAATTGGATGGCGTTCCAGTAGCTCTGCTCTGCTTCCTTATACTTCTTCAGACTGTTTTGCACTATTCCCAGATTCATCCACGCTGCTGCAAAGTCCGGCCTTTCTCAGAAGAACACCACAGTTGCATTTAATGTCCAGAAAGTTATATTTTTTGTGAAGTCACAAAGGCTAATAAAGTTATTTCTGTGCGCATGTACATGCATGCATACGTTCGCGCATGTCAGTGTGTGTGTGTTCACCTACTGTATGAGTACAGCTTTTGCCAGAAGCTCCTCTGCCTCCACCAATTCGTTCCTCTCTTTCAGGATGTTGCCTAGGTTGTTCATAGCGTGGACATACGTAGGGTGCAACCTGACACAAAACACAGCTGAGAGGTTCAATGGTTTCGGCCATAGGTATGACAAAGTATTATCGTGACGTGCTTTCCAACGTGACTCTGTTCCAATATCCACAGTAGCATAACACCTAGTATGAAACAATGTTTTGGGTGTAAGTGATATACAAGTATGGACATTGGAATGTAACCTACATGTACCCAAGAGCCATACTATAGAACTATAGAAAACCTCATATTGAGAGTGTGAAGCTGTAGTATTCGTACCTGACTGCCTCTCTGTAGTACCTGATGGCAGCACTGGTGTTCCCTCTGTCTGCTAGGTTCTTACCCACATTATAATGCACCTGGAGAGGGAAAGAGGCAGCAAAAGTGAAAACGAAAGAAATTAAAAATAAAATAAAAATATAACTTATTTTGAATAGTTTGGGAATCATTGTCATCACAGCTTGCGGACCCAATATGGTCTGACAAAGAGGCAGACAGACAGACACACAAATCGATGCACCAGTAATCCTGACAGACAGACAAGCCAGCAAGAGAGATAGACACATCAGACAGACAGACACCACCTTGGCATTGAGGGGACAGACTGACAGGGCGCTGGTGAAGAGGCTCTGCTCGGAGCGCCACTGGTGACTGCGCAGGGCACAGCGAGCCACATACACACATAGCAGGGCCAGCAGGGAGGCACGGAGCAGCCCCTACAACACACAAGATTGAGGACCATCCGTTACGACAGGACAATGAAGTGAAGGCAATGAAGTGAACCCTGTTTGATTCAGGAGCTCCATCCTTAACAGTCTTAAAATCCTCCATCTCTTTTCAATGTGGGAGAACCTCAAATGTATGTGACGTGTAGCTTTTAGCTGGGCGAGGGTGTGTGTGTGTCTATTCTCTACCTTGTGTCTGCTCCAGCGACCGCAGCAGTGTCCCAGGGCGTAGGCCAGTAGCAGACAGTAGCCAGCGGAGGAGAGGTAGAGGACCCTCTCTGCAATGACGAAGCCAACCCTGAAGAATATGTTGCAGGCGGGCAGGAAGGGGACTACCAGCAGCACCAGACCCAGCGTCAACGTCCTGACAAGATTCACAGGGTCAAAGTAACACTTTATAATATTTGTCATGAGAAAAAGCATTCACAATCCATTTATAAAAAGCGTACATGCGTTTTGAATTGATCGATTAGTATTTGAACAGTCCCATTCGACGATGGACTCAAACTGATCATTAAAAAGGGCAAACCATGTGTCAGTGTATCAGGATGTTGAAGACCCTGAGATGAGATGTTGTGCAGTCATTCAATACCACAAGTGAAATCCCCAAAGTTCTGCTGCAAGAAAGTCATTGGTTCCCGTTGCTATTCACAATGGTCTGTCTGCAGTTCTTCTCCGTGATCACGTACCAAATCTTTCCGGGCCATTTCTTCCAACTTTTGTATTTGACAAAACAGCTACTGTGGGCTATGCAAAACTCTCTCACTTAGCAATCTGCAATGGAAGGTAAAGTTTGGCTGAGAAGAAAAGTGCTTTCCCCACTTTAATAATGTTTTCTGTTTCCCCGGTATGTCTCTTTCTAATAGTCTCCGACTCCTATTTATAGATTGTACAAATACTTGAGTGAAACCACAAATCGTATGTGTACATTTTGAGATTAACCAATATAAGGTCTGTATCGGAGTCAGTGGGTCCTTCTTTAATTGCTATTTGCTAAACAAAGATATCATTCGGCTTTACAAAACATTTCTTGGTTAAAAAAAGTTTTTTTTAAAGTGTCAATCGAAAATTTGACATACCAGTTAGGATCTGGCAAAAAATGCCTGAGGACTACCTGGCCTGATGACGTCTCGCTGTCTCCAGTCCACCTGGTCGTGCTGCTGCTCCAGTTTCAACTGTTCTGGCTGCGGCTATGGAACCCTGACCTGTTCACCGGACGTGCTACCTTGCCCCGGACCTGCTGTTTTCGACTCTCTCTCTCTCTACCTCATCTGCTGTCTCGAACTCTGAATGCTCGGCTATGAAAAGCCAACTGACATTTACTCCTGAGGTGCTGACCTGTTGCACCCTCTACAACCACTGTGATTATTATTATTTGACCGTTCTGGTCATCTATGAACATTTGAACATCTTGGCCATGTACTGTTATAATCGCCACCCGGCACAGCCAGAAGAGGACTGGCCACCCCTCAGAGCCTGGTTCCTCTAGGTTTCTTCCTAGGTTCCTGCCTTTCTAGGGAGTTCTTCCTAGCCACCGTGCTTCTACATCTTTATTGCTTGCTGTTTGGGGTTGTAGGCGGCATTTCTGTAATGCACTGTGACATCGGCTGATGTAAAAAGGGCTTTATAAATACATTTGATTGGGACTAATAACAACAACAAGATAACTATGTAAAACATACTGTGCCTGTAAAACAGGTGGCGAAGCGGTCTAAGGCACTGCATTTCAGTGCTAGAGTGTCACTACAGACCCTGGTTCGATTCTAGGCTGTATCACAACCGGCCGTTATTGGGAGTCCCATAGGGCGGCGCACAATTGGCCCAGCGTCGTCCTGGTTAAGGTTTGGCCGGAGTAGGCCGTCATTGTAAATATGAATTTGTTCTCAACTGACTTGCCTAGTTAAATAATGGTCAAATACATTTAAAAAATAACTTTTTGGAAAGAGTTTGAAACAGTTTGAAAGATATGGCAAATAGAAAAAAAAACAGATGGACATCACAAATAGATGGGAGAGATGGGATATCTTTTTTTTTTATATCTTAATCTATATATATAATCTACACACACACAGACACATACACTACTGTTCAAAAGGTTAGGGTCACTTAAATTTCAAATTTTTGTCCATTAAAATAACATCAAATTGATCAGAAATACAATGTTGCCATTGTTCATGTTGTAAATGACTATTGTAGCTGGAAACGGCAGTTTTTTAATGGAATATCTGTCTCAACGTCTACAGTGAAGAGGCGACTCCGGGATGCTCGCCTTCTAGGCAGAGTTCCTCTGTCCAGAGTGTGTTCTTTTTCCCATCTTCATTCTTTGTATTGTATTGGCAGGTCTGAGATATGGCTTTTTCTTTGCAACTCTGGCTAAAAAGGCCAGCATCCCGGAGTCGCATCTTCACTGTTGACGTTGAGACTGGTGTTTTGCGGGTACTAATGAAGCTGCCAGTTGAGGACTTGTGAGGCGTCTGTTTCTCAAACTAGACACTCTAATGTACTTGTCCATACCGCCACTGGTATGTAGACCCGCTGCTTTAGTACCTCGTCACTAACCATCCAGTAGAGCTCCACAGCTTCGCACAGCTCAGTAAGAGACATCTGATGTGACAGTTTATTTTCAAGTATCTGTGGCCATGGATGCACAGTGAGAACAACCTTAAGTGCTTGAGTGTGTCCAGCGTAGAACGAGTGAAGTGTGTTCCGTCCTGCCCTGCCAGTGGTAACTCTTTTGTCAAGAGTGTGTTATATAGTAGCCACCATCCCAAGTTCCTGTGTGCAGACACGCCGATGTGCATGCAGACACGCCGATGTGCATGCAGACACGCCGATGTGCATGCAGACACGCCGATGTGCATGCAGACACGCCGATGTGCATGCAGACACGCCGATGTGCATGCAGACACACCGATGTGCATGCAGACACACCGATGTGACCTCACTTACATAGTAAATTATTAGAAAAGCCAAGCACAGTTGTGATAAACTCTTTCTTTTAATCACAAGCTGTCTTTTCCGATATACACCTTTATCGAGCACCCCTCCTTTCCTTTGTTCGCCGAAGCGCAGATGCCCAAATCAAATCAACGTTTATTGGTCGAGTGGTGACTGTTCAACAGTCTGATGGCCTGGAGATAAGCAGTTTCTCAGTCCAGATTGTAGCAGGGTGAACAGGCCATAGTTCGGGTGATTGATGACCTTCTTGGTCTTCCTGTGACACCAGTTGCTGTTGATGTCCTGGAGGGCAGGCAGTGTGCCCCCGGTGATGCGTTGGGCTGACCGCACCACCTACTGGAGAACCTTGCCGTTGCAGACGGTGAAATTGCCATACCAGGCGGTGATAAAGCCCAACAGGATATTTTCAATGCTGCATCTATAGAAGTTCTTTAGGGTCTTAAGGGCCAAGCCGAATTTCTTCAGCCTCCTGAGGTTGAAGATGTGCTGTTGCGTCTTCTTCATGATGCTGTCTGTGTGAAGGGACCATTTCAGGTTGTCAGTGATGTGGACGCAGAGGAACTTGAATCTTTTGACCCTATCCACTGCGGCCCCGTCAATGTGCTCTCTCGACTGTCCTGTAGTCCACGATCAGCTCCTTCGTCTTGTTAACGTTGAGGGAGAGGTTATTTTCCTGGCACCACTCCGCCAGGGCTCTCACCTCCTCCCTGTAGGCTGTCTCATCGCTGTTGGTAACCTGTACTCCCTGGATGAACAGGGAGTACAAGGGGCCACCATGTTGAGGACCAGAGGGGCGGACGTGTTGTTGCCTACCTTCACCACTTTTGGTCGACCCACCTGAACTCACACGAGGGTCTGCAGTGAACAGGACGTGATGAGGAAGAGGTGGGTGGGTGTTTCACTGCTTTCACCAGTATATAGAAAAGGTCATGGTTTGTGGTCATGGTCATACCAACATCCTTTTAAAAATACCTTGGTGGAAGTGGAAACATAACACTGGGCTAATGAAGTATAGTAGAAAAAAAACAGAAAGGACTGCACACTGTATATGCTTCCAATTACCACCTTTATTGGCAACGTTTCAAAGGATCTTCATCAGAGCATATTCAGTGTGCTGGCCTTTGTTCTTTTCACTGCTTGGACCCCTAAAAAACACTGTTACATAATACTTACAACTGTATATTACACAGTATGTCTATTTGTTTTAAGTCAGCTGAAATTGATGCTTAAGTCACATTCGATCCACTGTTCATAACTGAGTAACCAACATTGTAACCAAACATGTTCTTTCTTGACAACAGTGTGTGTGTGTGTGTGTGTGTGTGTGTGTGTGTGTGTGTGTGTGTGTACGTACGTGTCGGCTGAGCTCTCTCCTACCTCCTCCTCTGGCTGTCCTGTGAGCATAAGGCTTGGCTTATCAAGCCTATCAGGAAGCACCAGAGCAGCAGCAGCCAGGCCGTCCTCCAATCAAACGCTGACTTAATGAGGGGCACACAGCCCATGGACCAATCAAAACACAGCCACCAGGGACACAGCAGCACCCAGGCATTCAGTGAGTAGTAGTAATTATAGTTGACTATCTGCCAATCACACAGAACAGGACAGGGGATGACAATGAAAGAGGGGAGGGAGGGAGAGAGAAAGAGAGAGAGTGGGAGGGATAGAGAGGGAGCAGAGTGAGATGGCAGAGTGTGAGAGAGAAGGAGAGAGAGGGAAAAAATAAGAACATTTCAAAAACAACAAAAAAATCACAGACAATCAATGGATTGATACGATTATGATTGGTGTACTACTATAGAGGTATGCGTGGCGATAGTTAGATGTTTTCAACTATTAAGAGCACGTCCTAAAAAGACAATCCAAAACTTAAAAACTTAATCCATTTAGATTTAGTATTCTGACATAACTTTAAAATAATTTCCTTCCATAAAGGAGGGTGAGGTTACAAATTACCATAAGAGTCATAAATTAGCCTACATACTCTATCCAGTATCATTCAAATAGGTAAAACATGACTCACTCTGAGAAAGACATTTTCTGCAAAGGATGCTGGGTTGTCTACTTCAGTGAAGGCGGGGGGCCCAGTTCCCATGATTCTCCAGCGGGCGTACAGCAGGGAGGCTCCGCCCATGGCCAGCAGAGCCAATCGGATCAGGAGGCCCGTCCGCACCCGCTCACTTACCTGACAAACATAGTAATAATTCCTACATCTTGCAAAACTAATCATGTTTGCATCATCCAGTGTAAAGGAGTCAAAAACAACAACAGCCCGAGTCCAAATTAAGTACACTTACCTAACCATAACCATAGGGTACATGATCGGTAAATGTCAGAAGGCTATTCTGGTGCATTTCCATACAGGATTCACCTCAATCTTTTACCCAAAAGGCTCAGAATTTTGTTTCCTTCTACGCGGGGCCGACGTGTCTCACTGGCAATGGCACCAGGTTCTCACTTTGGGTCAAAGCCAAGAAACTGGTACTTTTCAGCCTGCATTTACATAACACTGGCAAACTGTGACCTTTCTCACTCTCACAAAGCCACTGTTCTTATTATGCAGAGGTTGTTGATTCTGCTTTTCACAAATCCTTACTGTCAAGCCCTAGCTACGGAAACACAACTTCCCTAGTATAACATAAGGGCATATACAGTAGTGTAGCACGAAAAGCAACATAATTAGTGTAAGAGGTAGAGCCCGACCAATATTATCCTTTTACTGATGTATTTGTATCGCCGTTTGATCCATTGGAAATGACGTATACAAGACGTGGAGAAAGTAATAGTTCATAGAATTGCTTTATTGTGCATTTCATTATTTGTCTTGAGGGCGGCAATAGTACTGCTTGTCCATTTTGAAACGCTGTAGCTAGTAAAAACTCTCTCAAAATAGCCAGAATTAATCTAAGATAACTCAAGAACTCTCTCATTAATTTTGATGCTTTTGCAGAGATCTTAGACGCTCAATTTTACATTAACTAAGATGTTTGGTGCAGAAAAACTGGGCATGCAAATGAGTCATCTCTCGTTGAATGACAAGACTTGAAGAATCCCTACTGTTGACCAATCACCGACGAAAGGGCATAGACTTTCGGCTTGCCTCGAGAAAAGATTACTTGTACCGAAAAGCTGAAAAAACCCTTACCGAAATACAAAAACGTCACAACATGTCACAAAATATATGCACAAACACTTCCAAACTGTTTCGGCTGGGAAGCATGCAGATGCCTTAAGTCAGAGAGGAGAGTGAATAACTGTGAACTAACTCTTAGTCTTACTGCTACCACTTTATTGAGCTGGCCAGCTCAATAAAAGTGCCAAAAATGCGCCCTGGGCATATACCATTACGTGAAGTGTCATGGCAGGGTGTCAGGTGTCTTGACAAACAATTGATGGGGCGTACCAAGTAAGTGCCGTGCTAAGAACATTCAACTCTGTGGTAACGTTAATGCCCTTTAGTGAAGCCAGCGAAATCTAGTGTTATATTTGCTCTTTGCGAAGCTTATTCCTCAAGCTCTGTCATTCAAATGTTTTCCGAGACACACAAGAAAAGAAAAAAGTTTACAAAGTAGCACTTTGCAGCTATGTTCTGATGTATGGGTTCATTGTCACTTGATAGGGACTGGTTCAAATTCACGTTTCGCCAATCGCTAATCCATTTCCTTGACAAGTGCTAGCTAGCCAGCCATCTAACTAGCTGTGAGAGAGTTCTTGACGCCATTCACTGAAGCTTAGTAGTATCAAGAATCCTTGGGACGTCCCTACGCTAAACCTGAACCATTACACTAAACATTTGTTTGGAGGTCCCAAGGATCCCAGACAGCACAAAGACAACACTTGTTTTTCCTTTCAAGTGATTACCAGAATTCAGTGGCTACAGCCTTACAAATCGATGAAAACATAGCTTAATACTAATACACTGAAAATGTGTCCTGTCGTTGTTTTCCAGCTGGCTAGCATGAGGCAGCTCATTCTTCAGAGCCTAGGCATTTATTTGTTGATGATGGAATCAGTGCAGTTTATTCTCCTTTCACTAAATTAGAGTAACACCATTTACATTTACATTTTTTACATTTTAGTCATTTAGCAGACGCTCTTATCCAGAGCGACTTACAGTAGAGTGCATACATTTTATTACATTTTTACATACTGAGACAAGGATATCCCTACCGGCCAAACCCTCCCTACCGGCCAAACCCTCCCTAACCCGGACGACGCTATGCCAATTGTGCGTCGCCCCACGGATCTCCCGGTTGCGGCCGGCTGCAACAGAGCCTGGGCGCGAACCCAGCCCAGCCTGGGCGTGAACCCAGCCCAGCCTGGGCGCGAACCCAGAGACTCTGGTGGCGCAGCTAGCACTGCGATGCAGTGCCCTAGACCACTGCGCCACCCGGGAGTATCTTTGTACGGAAGTTTTTTTTAAATTTCAGCTAAAATAAAAATAAATCGGCACATATCAGTTATCGATTAATATTTCCACTCTCTAAAATCGGAAAAACAAAAAATCCACTATCGTTCGGGCTCTAGTTAGACGGAGTATGGATGGTTTACATGGTTATATGAGTGTATGGTGAAATTACGTTACAATAGCTACGATACAATATCCATACCTTCATTCTACGACGGTATGATTTAAAATACCGTACAAAAACAATATCTGAAAATATTCAATTGAGCCAGTCACATAAGTGTATGTTTCTTTACAAAAAGCTAATGGAGCAAACGTGACATGACGATCCACTGTTGACCAGCCCAAGAGAGTTGATCAGTTTACACTTTAAATTCACTACTAATGTTTGCCAGCTAAATACGTGCCAAATACATTGTGTGCCAAATACATTTTCTCCAGCTCAGGGCTCCGGCTATGCATTTAGTTTGCTTGTTTTCTAGCTAGCCCAGTTTCAACTCCACAATGTACAGAGCATTCGAAAAGTATTCAGACCCCTTCCATTTTTCCACATTTTCTTATGTTAAAGTCTTACTTTAAAATACCCCATAATGGCAAAGCAAAAACAGTTTCTTAGAAATGTTTACAAATAAATAAATACCTAATTTACGTAAGTATTCAGACCCTTTGCTATGAGACTCAAAATTGAGATCAGGTGCATCTTGTTTCCATTGATACTTCTTGAGATGATTCTACAACTTGATTGGAGACCAGCTGTGGTAAATTCAAATGCCTTGTTCAGGGGCAGAACGACAGATTTTTACCTTGTCAGCTCGGGGATTCGATCTTGCAACTTTTCGGTCACTAGTCAAACGCTCTAACCACTAGGCTACCTACCGCCCCAAATGTGTAAATGTATATGTGATATCAGTTTTGTTTTTAATACATTTACGCTTGTTAGCATTTATCTAGCGCCTGCTATGGGAATTCTCTGGTTCTTTGTTAGCATAATATACACTACCATTCAAAGGTTTGGGGTCACTTAGAAATGACCTTGTTTTTGAAAGAAAATCAAATTTTTTGACATATAAAATAACATCAAATTGATCAGAAATACAGTGTAGACATTGTTCATGCTGTAAATGACTATTGTAGCTGGAAACTGCGATTTCTTATGGAATATCTACATAGGCCCATTATCAGCAACGATCACTCCTGTGGTCCAATGGCACGTTGTATTAGGTAATCCCAGTTTATAATTTTAAAAAGTATAATTGATCAATAGAAAACCCTTTTGCAATTTTGTTAGCACAGCTGAAAACTGTTGTCCTGATTAAAGAAGCAATCAAACTGGCCTTCTTTAGACTAGTTGAGTATCTGGAGCATCAGCATTTGTGGGTTCGTTTACAGGCTCAAAATGCCCAGAAACAAATACATTTCTTCTGAAACTCGTCAATCTATTCTTGTTCTGAGAAATTAAGGCTATTCCATACGAGAAATTGACAAGAAACTGAAGATCTCGTACAACGCTGTATACTACTCCCTTCACAGAACAAACTGTCTCTAACCAGAATAGAAAGAGGAGTGGGAGGCCCCGGTGCACAACTGAGCAAGAGGACAAGTACATCAGAGTGTCTAGATAGAGAAACAGATGCCTCACAAGTCCTCAACTGGCAGCTTCATTAAATAGTACCCTCAAAACACCAGTCTCAACGTCAACATTGAAGAGGCGACTCCGGGATGCTGGCCTTCTAGGCGGTTGCAAAGAAATAGCCATATCTCAGACTGGCCAATACAAAGAAAAGATGAAGATGGGAAAAAGAACACAGACACCGGACAGAGGAAGATTGGAAAAAAGTGTTATGGACAGAAGAATCTAAGTTTGAGGTGTTCGGATCACAAAAAAGAAAAGATGCTGGAGGAGTGCTTGACGCAATCTGTCAAGCATGGTGGAAGCAATATGATGGTCTAGGGGTGATTTGGTGGTGGTAAAGTGGGAGACTTGTACAGGGTAAAAGGGATCTTGAAGAAGGAAGGCTCTCACTCCATTTTGCAACGCCATGCCATACCCTGTGGACGGCGCTTAATTGGAGCCAATTTCCTCCTTCAACAGGACAATGACCGAAAGCACAGCTCCAAACTATGCAATAACTATTTAGGGAAGACGAAGTCAACTGGTATTCTGTCTATAATGGAGTAGCCAGCACAGTCACCCGATGTCAAACCTATTGAGCTGTTGTGGGAATAGCTTGACCGTATGGTACGTAAGAAGTGCCCATCAAGCCAGTCCAATTTGTGGGAGGTGCTTCAGGAAGCATGGGGTGAAATCTCTTCAGATTACCTCAACAAATTGACAACTAGAATGCCAAAGGTCTGCAAGGGTGTAATTGCTGCAAATTGAGGATTCTTTGATGAAAGCAAAGTTTGAAGGACACAATTATTTCAATTAAAAATCATTATTTATAACCTTGCCAACGTCTGGGCTGTATTTCCTATGCATTTTGCAACTCATTTCATGTATGTTTTCATGGAAAACAAGGACATTTCTAAGTGACGCCAAACTTTTGAACGGTAGTGTATATTTTTTACGTTTGGAAAGAAATAGCGCCCCTTGTGTGCAGTGCCGGTAGTACCATACATCCCAGTATGGTACAAGAACACTATGAATTTATGAAAATCTGGATACCGCCCAACCCTAGCGAATGTCACTGTTCCAATGTCCACACTAGCATACCTTGTAGAATAAAGACATGTATTGGACATTGTAAGTAGTATGCTAGTTACTCACGTCTTCTGCTTTCCTCCTGAGGAACAGCCTCTGGCTCAGCTCGTAGACATTTACATTACAGATCAGAAGGACATCAAAGGCAGCGTTCACCCCCTGAGAGAAGAGGGAAACATTAGAGAGTAGACATTCAAGCACAATGTAGACCAGCGACAGACATCTTCATCAGATAATTGCTGGGTCAAGTTCACAAGAGTTAAATATAGGCTACAAATGTATTTGGCTTCCATTACGCAAGCATAGTCATAAACACAATGTACTGCATATGACCATCAAGAGAGTGGCGCTAGCTATGCTAAGGGTGTGAGTATAATTCTCGCAGGGATCACATACTAAATATCTACGCACTTTGGATAAAAGCGGCTACTAGGTCGCATTTATTTAAGAGTAAGGTGAGGATGTTTTGACGCCCCTACCAGGACTGTGATGCCTTGTTCTTTGCAGAGCATGGCCGCAGCGCACAGCAAGAGGCTCACGGCAATCCAATGGATGGAAAACTTCTCCTCGCTCTCCCTATCTGCAGAAGACATCCATAGATAAGTGAGACGTAGTTCATAAATTAAATATTCAAATGATAAAATGGTTTCTGAATTAAATATTCAAACAATAAAATGACAAGACTGTGCAAAGCTGTCATCAAGGCAAAGGGTGGCTACTTTGAAGAATCTCAAAAATCTAATATTTTGTTTAACACGTTTTTTGGTTACTACATGATTCCATATGTGTTATTTCATAGTTTTGATGTCTTCACTATTATTCTACAATGTAGAAAACAGTAAAAATAAAGAAAAACCCTTGAATGAGTAGGTGTGTCCAAATTCTTGACTGGTACAGACTGGTACAGACTGGTACAGACAGACAGACAGACAGACAGGTACAGACAGACAGACAGGTACAGACAGACAGACAGGTACAGACAGACAGACAGACAGACAGACAGACAGACAGACACTGTCTGTCTGTCTGTCCGTCCGTCTGTCTGTCTGTCTGTCTGTCTGTCTGTCTGTCTGTCTGTCTGTCTGTCTGTCTGTTTGAGACTATCAACTATGTTAACTTAGGAAATCTGAAAACATGAATGAGACTTGTGCCTATAGATGTGATGCATGTTCTTACTCTCTCTGTATACATTCAAGCAACCATGACACACCCTCCTTAATGCATACAAAACCTACCTCCTCTGAAGGCTTTGCAGTAGGTCAGAAAGGAGAGCTGGAAGAACAGTGCACACAGTAGGTCTGCCCGGCCTACAATCCCTGCCACCTGAAAGAGAGAAAGAGGGGTTTAATAACTTCTTATGGCTTGGGGGCAGTATTTCGACGTCTGGATGAGACGCGTGCCCAAAGTAAACAGCCTGTTACTCAGGCCCAGAAGCTAGGATATGCAAATAATTGGTAGATTTGGATAGAAAACACTAAAGTTTCCAAAACGGTTAAAATAATGTCTGTGAGTATAACAGAACTGATATGGCAGGCAAAAACCTGGGATTTTTTTTGTTTTGATGTGGGTATTTTCAATTGAATGCCTATAGAGTATCTAATGGGTTAGGACCCAGATTGCAGTTCCTATGGCTTCCACTAGATGTCAACAGTCTTTAGACATTGTTTCAGGCTTGTTTTCTGAAAAATGAAGAAGAATGAGACCTTTGTCAGTGGACTGTAGAATCATGCAGTGCTGGTTTGCGCGCCCTTCGTTGTTTTTCCTTTCTATTGAATACGCTATTGTCCTGTTGAAATATTATCGATTATTTAGACAATTGCCAACCTGAGGATTAATTATAAACATCGTTTGACATGTTTCGACGAACTTTCCCGGTACTATTAGGATGTATTCGTCTGCATGTTTTGACCGCCTTTGGGCCACTGGATTACTGAATAAAACGCGTCGACAAAACTGAGTTTTTGGGATATAAAGAAGGACTTTATCGAACAAAACAAACATTTATTGTGTAGCTGGGACTCTTGTGACTGCAACTATTTGAAGATCTTCAAAGGTAAGTGATGAATTTTATCGTTATTTCTGACGTTTGTATGCTTCGTAGGCGGGGCGCTGTCCTCAGATAATCGCATGGTATGCTTTCGCCGTAAAGACTTTTTGAAATCTGACAGAGCGGCTGGATTAACAAGAAGTTCATCTTTAAGCCGATGTATAACACTTTTTATTTGTATGAATGTTTATTATGACTATTTCTGTATTTTGAATTTGGCGCTCTGCAATTTCACCGGATGTTGTCGAAGGTGGGTCGCTAGTGGAACGCCTGCGCCAGAAAGGTTAACTGCTGTATGAGAGACAGAATTCCGTCATCTGACATGTCCGGTTGAAAATCAACATCTATTATCTAATCTGCCCTTGGACACTTCTGGTGGACCAGAAATGATGAAGGCAACTGTGTCAGCCAACAGATAGTCAGAATGTATATTTTAACAACCTGCACATGATCAAATGTAATAACGCAAATACACTCTCTTTCTGTATCTGCTCCTGTACTGTATATAACAGCCTTACTGACAGCAGCCAATTAACATCCAGCGCAGGAGTCTCTTATTACTGGCCTGTGTGTGCAGTGCATGTGTGTGTGTCCCTCTCTGTCAGTGTGTGTGTGTGTGTATCTCTCTCCCTCTTTCTGTCGGTGTGTGTGTGTGAGAAAGTATATTACATATAGTGTGCGTGTGTGTATGATTTATACTGTGTCTGTATAGTGTGTACTGCATACGTCCTGGAATCCTGGGGGCTATCTCCTTTGATAAGTGCAGCAGGCCTTGGGTCTGTGGTCTGCCTGCTCCCACCCCCAGGTCTCCCTCAGCCCGTTGCCCTCCCTGATTAAAGCCAGCCGAGAGCAGGGGGGGGGTGCAGCCCTCCAGCCGGGCACCGCAGCCCTCACACACCACCACCGGGTATGAATAAGCTTTTAATAGTCTGGGCCTCGCTCAAAACGCACACCTTTTCGATGCACACTCCGATTGAGATGGACCTTTGTTCCTGGCATGACTCTAACGCATGTTTAATACAACAAACACCCGCGGATGTTGGAACACATGTAGTGATGGGAGGCTGTTATTATTTTGGAAAGTAAGTGAAGAGATATTGTTTGCCAGAGGGGGAATCATAGAATTGGACAAAGTCTATCAGTTCAACATTTTACATATCAAATGGTACACCAGATATGGCCGCCATTACACGATTATCCACCACGGAATATTGCATTGATTAAGGACGTCCCTTCTAGTCCATTCTGATTCTATTGAGCTAACAACCCAGTGTCATCATAGCCCCAGTGCCGGAGTTTGGTTTTGGTAACAGCGCTGCCGACTCTGGACTATGCATTGCCCCTTGTGATGGGTCCGGGTTCAATCCCCAAGACTCCCACTTTTCATATTTGCGCGTACAGTATCCATCTCATAGGTCTCCTCCTCTCATCTCAGTCAATCTCAATAAAACAAACAAATATTATGTGATAGCCACGCAACAATGGTTGCTTCATAGTACCCGTCTGTGTGTTTTCACTATTTCTTACATCCCTCCATCCCATACAATGTTTGTCTACTTACGCTTTCGGTGTGAACGGGGTGCGCTGCAAAGAGAAGACCAGCCAGGAGAGAAGCTTTGGGTGCGTGGTTGAGCCTGTTCCCATTCCCATCGTATGCCAAGCCACCGATCAGTACGGAGAACATGTCGATCATCAGCGCTGATATGAGACTGTGCAGGCCGATGTTCAGCACATGGAAGCCTACTGGGTGCAGCCCACCAGCCATGAGGTAGTTGAGCCTGGGTCCATAATAAAAGAGATGGCAGCATGAATTCGACAAAACAGATTTGAAAAAAATATATCAATAATACACAATGATATCAACAAAGTACATACATGTACAGTTGAAGTCGGAAGTTTACATGCGCTTAGGTTTGAGTCATTAAAACTTGTTTTTCAACCACTCCGCACATTTCTTGTTAACAAACTATAGTTTTGGCAAGTCGGTTAGGTCATCAACTTTGTGCATGACAAGTAATTTTTCCAAACAATTGTTAACAGACAGATTATTTCACTGTATCACAATTCCAGTGGGTCAGAAGTTAACATACACTAAGTCGACTGCGCCTTTAAACAGCTTGAAAAATTCTGATAGGCTAATTGACATCATTTGAGTCAATTGGAGGTGTACATGTGGATGTATTTCAAGGCCTACATTTAACATTTACATTTAAGTCATTTAGCAGACGCTCTTATCCAGAGCGACTTACAAATTGGAAAGTTCATACATATTCATCCTGGTCCCCCCGTGGGGAATGAACCCACAACCCTGGCGCTGCAAGCGCCATGCTCTACCAACTGAGCCACACGTTCAAACTCAGTGCCTCTTTGCTTGACATCATGGGAAAATCAAAAGAAATCAGACAAGACCTCAGAATTCTTTTTTTTGTAGACCTCCACAAGTCTGCTTCATCCTTCGGAGCAAATTCCAAATGCATGAAGGTACCACGTTCATCTGTACAAACAATAGTGCCCAAGTATAAACACCATGGGACCAAGCAGCCGTCATACCGCTCAGGAAGGAGATGCGCTTTGTCTCATAGAAATGAACGTACTTTGTTGCGAAAAGTACCAATCACTTGTGCCAACAACAGCAAAGGACCTTGTGAAGATGCTGGAGGAAACCGGTACACAAGTATCTATATCCACAGTAAAACGAGTCCTATATCGACATAACCTGAAAGGACACTCAGCAAGGAAAAAGCAACTGCTCCAAAACTGCCATAAAACAGCCAGACTACGGTTTGCAACTGCACACGGGGACAAAGATTGTACTTTTTGGAGAAATGTCCTCTGGTCTGACGAAACAAAAATAGAACTGTTGGCCATAATGACCATCGTTATGTTTGGAGGAAAAAGGGGGAGGCTTGCAAGTCGAAGAACACCATCCCAACCGTGAAGCACGGGGGTGACAGCATCATGTTGTGGGGGTGCTTTGCTGCAGGAGGGACTGGTGCACTTCACAAAATAAATTGCATCATGAGGTAGGAAAATGTTGTGGATATGTTGCTTCAATATCTCAAGACATCAGCCAGGAAGTTAAAGCTTGGTCGCAAATGGGTTTTCAATGACAATGACCTCAAGCATACTTCCAAAGTTGTGGCAAAATGGCTTAACTTCTCTAGGATAGGGGGCAGCATTTTCACGTTTCGATGAAAAGCATACCCAAATTCAACTGCCAGCTACTCATCCCCAGAAGATAATATATGCATATTATTAGTAGATTTGGATAGAAAACACTCTGGAGTTTCTAAAACTGTTTGAATCGTGTCTGTGAGTATAACAGAACGTATTTAGCAGGCGAAACCCCGAGGACAAACCATTCAGATTTTWAATTTTTTGAGGTCACTCTCTTTTCAATGAGTTTTCATTGGGAATCCAGAATTCTAAGGGACCTTCTTGCAGTTCCTACCGCTTCCACTGGATGTCAACAGTCTTTAGAAATTGGTTGAGGGTTTTTCCTTTGTGTAATGAAGAAGTATCCCTGTTCAGAATGAGGCTCGAGTGAAGTGTACTGTTTGTTAGAGGCGCGTAACCAGAAAGCATGCTACAGTTTGTTTTAATCCTGTATTGAACACAGATCATCCCGTCTTCAATTTTATTGATTATTTACGTTAAAAAATACCTAAAGTTGTATTACAAAAGTAGTTTGAAATGTTTTGGCAAAGTTTACAGGTAACCTTTGAGATATTTTGTAGCCAAGTTAGAACCGGTGTTTTTCTGGATCAAATGTGCCAAATAAATTGACATTTTGGATATATATCGACGGAATTAATCGAACAAAAGGACCATTTSTGATGTTTATGGGACATATTGGAGTGCCAACAACAGAAGCTCGTCAAAGGTAAGGCATGAATTATATTTTTATTTCTGCGTTTTGTGTCGCGCCTGCAGGGTTGAAATATGCTTCTCTCTCTTTGTTTACAATGGTGCTATCCTCAGATAATACCATCGTTTGCTTTCGCCGAAAAGCCTATTTGAATTCTGACATGTTGGCTGGATTCACAACCAATGTAGTTTAATTTGGTATCTTTCATGTGTGATTTAATGAAAGTTAGATTACTATAAAAATCTATTTGAATTTGGCGCTGCATTTTCTCTGGCTTTTGGCCAAGTGAGACAGTAGCGTCCCGCCTAAACTCAGATTTTTGGATATAAATATTAACTTTACCGAACAAAACATACATGTATTGTGTAACATGAAGTCCTATGAGTGTCATCTGATGAAGATCATCAAAGGTTAGTGATTAATTTTAACTCTATTTCTGCTTTTTGTTACTCCTCTCTTTGGCTGGAAAAATGGCTGTGTTTTTCTGTGGCTATGTACTGACCTAACATAATCGCAAGTTGTGCTTTCACCGTAAATCCTTTTTGAAATCAGACACTGAGGCTGGATTAACGAGAAGTTTATCTTTAAAACGGTGTATAATACTTGTATGTTTGAGGAATTTTAATTATGAGATTTCTGTTGTTTTGAATTTGGCGCCCTGCAATTTCACTGGCTGTTGGTTAGGTGGGACGTCCCACATATCCCAGAGAAGTTTTAAGGACAGCAAAGTCAAGGTATTGGAGTGGCCATCACAAAGCCCTGACCTCAATCCTATGGAATATTTGTGGGCAGAACTGAAAAAGCGTGTGCGAGCAAGAAGGCCTACAAACCTGACTCAGTTACACTCAACTTATTGTGGGAAGCTTGTGGAAGGCTACCCGAAACATTTGACCCAAGTTAAACAATTTAAAGGCAATGCTACCAAATACTAATTGAGTGCATGTAAACTTCTGACCCACTGGGAATGTGATGAAAGAAAGAAATTATTCTCGCTACTATTATTCTGACATTTAACATTCTTAAAAAAAAGTGGTGGTCCTAACTGACCGAAGACATGGGAATTTTTACTTGGATTAAATGTCTGGAATTGTGAAAAACTGAGTTTAAATGTACTATCAAAATGGGACACTGTGTACTTACTTGATAATACAAATACAGTACCAGTCAAAACTTTGGACATACTTATTTAAGGTTTTTTCTTTATTTGTACTATTTTCTACATTGTAGAATTATAGTGAAGACATCAAAACTATAAAATAACACATATGGAATCATAGGACTGGGAAAGCTGCCGTTACCGTCAATACTACTCACCAACGTGCAATCATTGGACAATAAATTAGACGAGGTATGATCACGAATATCCTACCAACAGGACATCAAAAACTATAATATCCTATGTTTCACGGAATAGTGGCTGAATGACGACATGGATATTCAGCTAGCGGGATATACGCTGCACCGGCAAGATAGAACAGCACACTCCGGTAAGAGGAGGGGGGGGTCTGTGCATATTTGTAAACAACAGCTGGTGCACGAAATCTAAGAAAGTCTCTACATTTTGCTCGCCTGAAGTAGAGTATATTGTGATAAATTGCAGGCCACTCTACTTGCCTAGAGAGTTATCAGCTATACTTTTCGTGGCTGTTTATTTACCACCACAGACAGATGCTGGCACTAAGACCGCACTCAGTCAGCTGTATAGGGAAATAAGCAAACAGGAAACCACTCACCCAGAGGCTAGCACAGACTGGACTATGTTCTGGGATTCTTCCGATGGCATTGAGGAGTACACCACATCAGTCACTGGCTTTATCAATAAGTGCATCGAGGACGTTGTCCCCACAGTGACTGTACGTACATACCCCAACCAGAAGCCATGGATTACAGGCAACATTCGCACTTAGCAAAAGGGTAGAGCTGCCGCTTTCAAGGTGCGGGACTCTAACACGGAAGCTTACAAGAAATCCTGCTATGCTCTGCGACRAACCATCAAACAGGCAAAGCTTCAATACAGGGCTAAGATTGAATCATATTACACCGGCTCCGACCCTCGTCTTATGTGGGAGGCCTTGCAAACTATTACAGACTACAAAGGGAAGAACAGCTGCGAGCTGCCCAGTGACACGAGCCTACCAGACGAGCTAAATCACTTCTATGCTCGCTTCGAGGCAAGCAACACTGAGGCATGCATGAGAGCATCAGCTGTTCCGGACGACTGTGTGATCACGCTCTCCGTAGCCGACGTTAGTAAGACCTTTAAACAGGTCAACATACACAAGGCTGCGGGGCCAGACGGATTACCAGGACGTGTGCTCCGGGCATGTGCTGACCAACTGGCAGGTGTCGACACTGACATTTTCAATGAACCTGATTGAGTCTGTAATGCCAACATGTTTCAAGCAGACCACCATAGTCCCTGTGCCCAAGAACACAAAGGCAACCTGCCTAAATGACTACAGACCCGTAGCACTAACGTCCGTAGCCATGAAGTGCTTTGAAAGGTTGGTAATGGCTCATATCAACACCATTATCCCAGAAACCCTAGACCCACTCCAATTTGCATACCGCCCAAACAGATCCACAGATGATGCAATCTCTATTGCACTCCACACTGCCCTTTCCCACCTGAACAAAAGGAACACTTATGTGAGAATGCTATTCGTTGACTACAGCTCAGCGTTCAACACCATAGTACCCTCAAAGCTCATCACTAAGCTAAGGATCCTGGGACTAAACACCTCCCTCTGCAACTGGTTCCTGGACTTCCTGACGGGCCGCCCCAGGTGGTGAGGGTAGGTAGCAACACATCTGCCATGCTGATCCTCAACACTAGAACTACACAGCGGTGCATGCTCAGTCCCCTCCTATACTCCCTGTTCACCCACGACTGCATGGCCAGGCACGACTCCAACACCATCATTAAGTTTGCAGACGACACAACAGTGGTAGGCCTGATTACAGACAACAACGAGACAGCCTATAGGGAGGAGGTCAGAGACCTGGCCGTGTGGTGCCAGCATAACAACCTATCCCTCAACGTAGCCAAGACAAAGGAGATGATTGTGGACTACAGGAAAAGGAGGACCGAGCACGCCCCCATTCTCATTGATGGGGCTGTAATGGAGCAGGTTGAGAGCTTCAAGTTCCTTGGTGTCCACATCAACAACAAACTAGAATGGTCCAAACACACCAAGACAGTCGTGAAGAGGGCACGACAAAGCCCATTCCCCCTCAGGAAACTAAAAAGATTTGGCATGGGTCCTGAGATCCTCAAAAGGTTCTACAGCTGCAACATCGAGAGCATCCTGGTTGCATCATTGCCTGATACGGCAATTGCTCGGCCTCTGACCGCAAGGCACACCAGAGGGTAGTGCGTACGGCCCAGTACATCCCTGGGGCTAAGCTGCCTGCCATCCAGGACCTCTGCTCTCTGTTTATCATATATGAATAGTCACTTTAACTATACATTCATGTACATACTACCTCAATTGGGCCGACCAACCAGTGCTCCCGCACATTGGCTAACCGGGCTATCTGCATTGTGTACCGCCCCCCACCACCCCCTCTTTTACACTACTGCTACTCTCTGTTCATCATATATGCATAGTCCCTTTAACCATATATACATGTACATACTACCTCAATCAGCCTGACCAACCGGTGTCTGTATGTAGCCTCGCTACTTTTATAGCCTCGCTACTTACTGTATATAGCCTGTCTTTTTACTGTTGTTTTATTTCTTTACTTACCCATTGTTCACCTAAGACCTTTTTTTGCACTATTGGTTAGAGCCTGTAAGCATTTCACTGTAAGGTCTACACCTGTTGAATTCGGCGCACGTGACAAATAAACTTTGATTTGATTTGTGCATGGTGATCTTAGGCTTGTGTGAGGCTGCTCATCCATGGGAATCCATTTCATGAAGCTCTCAACGAACAGTTATTGTGCTGACGTTGCTTCTGGAGGCAGTTTGGAACTCGGTAGTGACTGTTGCAACCCTGGACAGACGATTTCTAAGCGCAATGCTCTTTAGCACTCGGCAGTCCCATTATGTGAGCTTGTGTGGCCTACCACTTTGCGGCTCAGCCGTTGTTGCTCCTAGATGTTTCCACTTCACAATAACAGTTTACAGTTAACCGGGACAGCTCTAGCAGGGCAGAAATGTGATAAACTGCTTTGTTAGCAAGGTGGCATCCTATGACAGTGCCACGTTGAAAGTCACTAAGCTATTCAGTAAGGCCATTCTTCTGCCAATGTTTGTCTATGGAAATTGCATGGCTGTGTGCTAGATTTTATACACCCGTCATTAAGGGGTGTGGCTGAAATAGCCGAATCCACTGATTTGAAGGGGTGTCCACATACACTATATATACAAAAGTATGTCAGGGGAAAATAAAATGCAATTTTGAGATCCTGAAACCAGTCAAAGTAATATACTGTACATATTCATCGCCTATTAATTGCAATTCTACAGAGAAGAATAGCACTTGGGACCCACCTCTGACATCCTCACAGAGAACCAAATTGTGTTTTCAACAATTATCCATCAATACATTCCAAGGTCATCTTGGCATTGTGTTCTTCACAAAAGTTGTTTGGATGAATTGAGGCAGCTATGATCCAACGTTTAGATCTGTCTGTCTTTCTGTACATTGACAGAGCTACCTTGCGGACAGTCTTGTGAGTGCCCACATGAGTTCATGGCATGCATGTGTGTATGTCATATGCAAGTGTACCTACCTAAAAGTGAGGACAGTGAGCGGCCTGTAGGACTTGTGGCTGTTGTTGCTGCTCAGTTTACTTCCCCAGAAGTCATTTCTCCAGATGTTGTTGAGAGGCGTGGATGGGATCAGGTCCTGCGAGAGACACATCAGAAAAGACAAAAAAACAACTTTACATGCCTAGGGATATACATTTTATTTTTTTACACATACATTGCATGTACAACTTGGAATATGACATACAGTTGATGTCGAAAGTTTACATCGACAAATACATTTAAACTCAGTTTTTCACAAGTCCTGACATTTAATCCTAGTCAAAATACCCTGTCTCAGGTCAGTTAGGATCACCACTTTATTTTAAGAATGTGAAATGTCAGAATAATAGTAGAGAGAATGATTTCAGCTTTAATTTCTTTCATCACATTCCCAGTGGGTCAGAAGTTTACATACACTCAATTAGTATTTGGTAGCACTGCCTTTAAATTGTTTAACTTGGGTCAAACGTTTCGGGTACCCTTCCATAAGCTTCCCACAATGGGTTGGGTGAATTTTGGCCCATTCCTCCTGACAGAGCTGGTGTAACTGAGTCAGGTTTTAGGCATCCTTGCTCGCACACACCTTTTCAGTTCTGCCCACAATGTTCTATAGGATTGAGGTCAGGGCTTTGTGATGCAACTCCAATACCTTGACTTTGCTGTCCTTAAGCCATTTTGCCACAACTTTGGAAGTATGCTTGGGGTCTTTGTCCATTTGGAAGAAACATTTGCAACCAAGCGTTAACTTCCTGACTGATGTCTTAGATGTTGCTTCAATATATCCAGATCATTTTCCTACCTTGATGCCATCTATTTTGTGAAGTGCACCAGTCCCTCCTGTAGCAAAGCACCCCCACAACATGATGCTGCCACCCCCCGTGCTTCACGTTGGGATGGTGTTCTTTGGCTTGCAAGCATCCTCCTTTTTCCTCCAAACATAATGATGGTCATTATGGCCAAACAGTTCTATTTTTTTTTTCATCAGACCAGAGGACATTTCTCCAAAAAGTACAATCTTTATCCCCATGTGCAGTTGCAAACCGTAGTCTGGCTTTTTTATGGCGGTTGTTTTGGAGCAGTGGCTTCTTCTTTGCTGAGCGGCCTTTCAGGTTATGTCAATATAGAACTCGTTTTACTGTGGATATAGATACTTTGTACTTGTCTCCTCCAGCATCTTCACAAGGTCCTTTGCTGTTGTTCTGGGATTGATTTGTACTTTTTGCACCAAAGCACGTTCATCTCTAGGAAACAGAACACAATCTCTTTCTGAGCGGTATGACGGCTGCTTGGTCCCATGGTGTTTATACTTGTGTACCATTGTTTGTACAGATGAACGTGGTACCTTCAGGCAGTTGGACATTGCTCCCAAGGAAGAACCAGATTTGTGGAGGTCTACAATTGTTTTTCTGAGGTCTTGGCTGATTTCCTTTGATTTTTCCCATGTCAAGCAAAGAGGCAGTGAGTTTGAAGGTAGGTCTTGAAATACATCACAGGTACACCTCCAATTCACTCAAATTATGTCAATTAGCCTATCTGGTCCCGTGTGGCTCAGTTGGTAGAGCATGGCGCTTGCAACCCAGGGTTGTGGGTTCATTCCCACGGGGGGACCAAGATGAATATGTATGAACTTTCCAATTTGTAAGTCGCTCTGGATAAGAGCGTCTGCTAAATGACTTAAATGTAAATGTAAATCCACATCTCCAATTGACTCAAATGATGTCAATTAGCCTATCAGAAGCTTCTAAAGCCATGACATCATTTTCTGGAATTTTCCAAAGCTGTTTAAAGGCACAGTCAACTTAGTGTATGTTAACTTCTGACCCACTGGAATTGTGACACAGTGAGCTAAGTGAAATAACTGTCTGTCAACAATTTGCAATAATTACTTGTCATGCACAAAGTAGATGTCCTAACCGACTTGCCAAAACTATAGTTTGTTAACAAGAAATTTGTGGAGTGGTTGAAAAACGAGTTTTAATGATTCCAACCTAGGTGTATGTAACTTCCGACTTCAACTGTAAGCATACTCTGTACTGTATGCAGTATGTACTGTGGCTGTGAGGTTATTTTAAACTACTGTTGAAATTATGCACACAATACAGACTTTGAATAGATCACGCTTTTATAGACACTGCATCCTTGAAGATGTACCTCAGAAGATGTAGTGAGTATGTGATAAGTAGATTATTACCTTGTTATTGACAATGGCTTCGGAATCATCGAACACAAAGTCTCCATCATAGCTATTGATGAAGCAGAGCAGTGCCACTAGTGCCACAGCGATCTTGGCATGGAATGGGGAAAGCTTTGGTAAAGGTATCTGTTGGTCCCAATTAATTTCAGTCTGTGCCATGGTGCATAGGGTCTTTGGTCATGCTGCATCATCACCTATTCCCTACAGGAAATGGGCATGGAATGGTGTGATAAGACTTTAGTGTTGGTGGCAGAATAACAATAGCCTACTCCTTACAGTATTTTTTGGGGCTTTACCTTGTAGAAAATATTGGCTAACTATTGTTATTTGTACAATATTACGATTATATAAATATCGTCACATATCAGTCTGTTCGCAAGCTACGGGAATTGTAGGGACACGCACGTAGAGCATGCATACCTCATTATATTGGAAGGCGTTTTTGAGGACGCGCACGTAAGCATAAGTTCCATTGCAGCGGCTTGATAGTTAGCTACAGCTGGCTGGCTAATCTTACTAAAGTAATTTCGTTACAAGCATCATCAGAGCAACTGCTAATAAAGCCAATTCATATAGCCTTTTCATATAACCTTTAGGCTAACTAAAATGATTGCAAAGGTTGCCAAGTGAAATTTTTGGCAAGTAAATACTGCTCGCTAACTATTAGCCAGCTAACGTTAGCCGATGCTGTTAGCCGGCTAGCGGCAACAAATGTAACTCATACGTCTGCATATGCACCGAAAGAAAACACTCAAATGCGACGAGAAATGTAGGTTGACCACTAACAATTTGTCAACATTGTCTGTCTGTCTGTCTCTCTAGTAAATAAACAACTCGCGACTGTATGCAGGTACTTCCTCGTTGGCTGGCGCGTGGAATTAGTTTGTATGATGACGTAGAAAGTGGATGTCACGTGACAACACAAGGCCACGGGATGTAGAAGTGGAGATATCTAGTTCTATTTAGATGCAACTAACAGCTTAGATACATATATGAATAGATGTTTTACCAATAATGTATGTATTGCAATATCTTTCTTTTGAAGTTTTTGAACAATTGATGGTTCTTACTTAGTCTATTAGCACCTGCAATTAATCTTTAAAAAAAACTAAATTGGCCTATACAATTTCTAGTGGCATTTGGTCTCTGAATATAGATCTTTGATTTTGGTATATGGATGTAAATAAGAATGCAGAATATTTGACATTCTGAACTTTATGACATAACAGTCAGTTACCCTTTTGCAGAAAACATTGGCCTACAATGTGGAAGAAACTACCTGCCCTCCAGGACACCCGATGTCAAAGATGCTGGAGGAAATAGGTACCACCACCCGAGCCACTGCCTGTTCACCCCGCTATCATCCAGAAGGCGAGGTCAGTACAGGTGCATCAAAGCTGGGACCGAGAGACTGAAAACAGCTTCTATCTCTAGGCCATCAGACTGTTAACACCAGTCGCAACGTCAACAGCGAAGAGGCGACTCCGGGATGCTGACCTTCTAGGCAGAGTTCCTCTGTCCATTGTCTGTGTTCTTTTGCCCATCTTAATATTTATTTTTATTGGCCAGTCTGAGATATGGCTTTTTCTTTGCAACTCTGCCTAGAAGGCCAGCATCCCGGAGTCGCCTCTTCGCTGTTGACGTTGAGACTGGTGTTTTGCAGGTACTATTTAAAGAAGCTGCCAGTTGAGGACTTGTGAGGCATCTGTTTCTCAAACTAGACACGCTAATGTACTTGTGCTCTTGCTCAGTTGTGCACCGGGGCCTCCCACTCCTCTTTCTATTCTGGTTAGAGACAATTTGCACTGTTCTGTGAAGGGAATAGTACACAGCGTTGTACGAGATTTTCAGTTTCTTGGCAATTTCTCACATGGAATAGCCTTAATTTCTTAGAATAGACTGACGAGTTTCAAAAGGAAGTTATTTGTTTCTGGCCATTTTGAGCCTGTAATCGAACCCACAAATGCTGATGCACCAGATACTCAACTAGTCTAAAGAAAACCAGTTTTATTGCTTCTTTAATCAGCCCAACAGTTTTCAGCTGTGCTAACATAATTGCAAAAGGGTTTACTAATGATCAATTAGCCTTTTAAAATGATAAACTTGGATTAGCTAACACAACGTGCCATTGGAACAACTATGTAGATATTCTATTAAAAATCTGCCGTTTCCAGCTACAATTCTAATTTACAACGTTAACAATGTCTACACTGTATTTCTGATCAATTTCATGTTATTTTAATGGACAAAAAAAATGATTTTCTTTCAAAAACAAGGACATTTCTAAGTGACCCCAAACTTTTGAACAGTAGTGTACTGTATTTTATTATATTCTAATGTATCTTAGTCTATGCCGCTCTGAAATTGTTCGTCCATATATTTATATATTCTTAATTCCATTCCTTTACTTAGATTTGTGTGTATTGCGTATATGTTATGAAATTGTTACTTTTTACTTGATAGATATTACTGCACTGTCAGAGCTAGAAACACAAGCATTTCGCTACACCTGCAATAACATCTGCTAAACATGTGTATGTGACCAATAAAGTTTGATTTTATTTGAAAGACAGCTGGCCCCATGCAATGGAAGAATGACAGTAGACCTACAAGTACCAGATATAAACCAACAAGATCAATAGATGTGTCAGTATTTATTTCATTGTGATGACTAATGCTTTGCAAGGAGAAATATACTTTAAGTGAGCAAAGACCAATAAGAGGGTCATGCCCTGGCCTTAAATTTAGGTGAAAAGTCAGTAAAAAAAGTTAAATAAAATACTGTTGTAAAGTAGTGCATTACCATTAATATTTAACAATGGTGATGGTATTGCATATTATATATGTGTAAGCATGAGAAAGACACTTCTTTTGATAACATAAAAGACTGTTACTGATAAACTGCATCTACATGAACAGAGGAGAAACTCCCCCCCCCCCCCCCCCCCCATTCCTGACATTGTAGTTTTGAGATATCAGTGTAGGAAAGGTCTGATTAATAGACATATGTACATGCTATGATGTAAACACAAACTGCCCAGCACTCTGACCCTCACTTTGCAACACAAATGCCATTCAGAGCCCTTCCTCTGTCCACACACACACAACAACACCTTTTCCTCCTCAGGAGACTGAAAATATTTGGCATCGGTCCCCAGATCCTCAAACAGTTCTACAGCAGCACCATCGAGAGCATCCTGACCAGTTGCGTCACCGCCTGGTATGGCAACTGCTCGGCATCTAACCGTAAGGCGCTATAGAGGGTAGTGTGTACGGCCCAGTGCATCACTGGGGCCAAGCTTCCTGACATTCAGGACCTATATACTAGGCGATGTCAGAGGAAGGCCAAAAAAATTGTCAAGGACTCCAGTCACCCAAGTCATAGACTGTTCTCTCTGCTACCGTACGACAAGCGATACCGGAGCGCCAAGTCTAGGACCAAAAGGCTCCTTTAAAAGCTTCTACCCCTAAGACTGCTGAACAGCTTCTACCCATAAGACAACTACACTGCTGCTAGTTGCTTTTTATTATCTATGCATAATCACTTTACAAATTAACTCGACTAACCTGTACACCCGCACATTGACTCGGTACCGGTGTCCCCTGCATATAGCCTCGTTATTGTTATGTCATTTTCTTGTTACTTTTTGATTTGATTAGATTTTTAAAAACTTTTGTTTATTTAGTTAATATTTTCTTAACTCAATTTCTTGAACTGCATTGCTGGTTAAGGGCTTGTAAGCGTTTCACGGTAAGGTCTACACCTGTTCGGCGCATGTGACAAATACATTTTGATTTGATTAGACATACTGCAATCAACAGGAAGTTCAAATAAGTGACATTGTGATTGGAAGGTAGCAGCCCCCCTCATCAATCACTGATGTCCAAACAAACAAACCCCGTCACTGTCTGACTATGAGACCAAACCCCACACTGACACACCCATCACTGTCTTTCTCTTCTCGTTATCTATTCATCTTGTAAAATATGTGAATGTTAGTTTTTAATGGATGTTTTTGATTGATTGTTTTGATATCCATCAAAGCTTCTCTTTCCTGAATACCCCAAAAGCTGAGAGGTATGACACAGGACGACTACCGGAACACTTTAGCGGTGTAGCTCGGTTACCATGGCCACTGCAACACCACCTGGGTGAGTCAGTGGGTGAATCATATACAGGAAGTGGAGGAAGAGAGGTGGTTTTTAATTTCCCCGAAAAAGAGCAGAAGGAGGAGGAGGCGAGAAGGTCTGTGTAGACCTTCTTTTTTGTATATGTGTAGTAAAGGTCTGATTACTAGACCTTTGTACATGCTATTGCAGACTAGACATACTATGTTGTAATCATGCCATTGGTTGTCAAACATTTCCCCCATGTAGCAACTGCTGACACATCACAAACTGCCCAGCACTCTGACTCTCACTTTGCAACACAAATGCCATTCAGGGCCTCTGCCTCTGTCCATATAGCGACTGCAACGCAACTGATGGGTGAATCATAAACAGGACGTGAAGGAAGAGAGGTGTTTTTACATTTCTCAAAAAAGACAGGAGAGGAGAGCAGAAGGAGTTCTGCAGGAGTGGGCTTTGGTTTCTCCTCTGTCTCCTGTAGGTCCACAAGCTAGGTAAACACTCTCTTTACTGGCCAATCAGAACGTTCTCCATGGCTAAATATGTGGTTATTTACAGGTTTTTATGTATTGCGTTGTCATCACATTTATGTGAATGTTACGAAGACGCAGGGAGTCAGAGTGAATAAACAAACAAGCGTAGCGTCTGAACATGAACACAGAAACAATACTGCCTGATGGGTGATAACAACAGAGTGCTAGATAAAGGGGGAGTAATCAGGGAAGTGATGAAGTCCAGGTGTGCCTAATGATGAGGGGCAGGTGTATGTAATGATGGGTTGCCAGGACCAGTGGTTAGTAGACTGGCAACTTCTTGCTCCGGAGAGGGGAGCGGGAGTAGATGTGACAGTTTGTGTCAATTCACTATTGATAAGACCTAAAAAGACAGTGAATAATTCTAATAAAACTAAACAACAACTTGTTTTAAATAGGCTAAATATAGTTACAGAGGCCCTAATTTCTCCCCGTGGGCAAATAATATTAGGCCTTAGACAACGTAGACTACCCACTGGACACAGACAGTCAATTCAATGTCTATTCCACATTGGTTCAATGTAATTTCATTGAAATTACATGGAAACAACATTGATTCAACTAGCATTTACCCAGTGGGTATGGATGGTTTTACACACATCCAAACTTTCACAGGAGCTGTAAAAAGATCCAAAATAACGAGAAAGGGGGAATATCCACTGACTGTTACTTCTACCAAATATATATAGCTATAGCCTACCATCGCTGTTAATATGGCCAGTATCGACTTCGCCACGTGAAAGGTAAACAAACAAACAGGCAAATGTAGCCTACACGTGGATTCAGCGCCATGGACAATGATTGGAATTCCCATGATTTGACAGTTAGGACCAACAGATGAAAGTGGTAGATGCATTGTTTTACAAAAAAGATAAAGAAAAAACAATAAGCAGTCTTTGAAATAACTTAATGTTCCTAAACAGGCTTACAACAGTCACTGAAACATTTCATGCAACGGGCATTGCACATAATGTTGTCCCCACTTGCTTAAAGATGTCCACCTGTCACGACTTCCCCCGAAGTCGGTCCCTCTCCTTGTTCGGGCGGTGTTCGGCGGTCAACGTCCCCGGCCTTCTAGCCATCGCCGATCCACTTTTCATTTTCCATTTGTTTTGTCTTTGTCTTACACACCTGGTTTCAATACCCCAATTACTTGTTCATTATTTAACCCTCTGTTCCCCCATGTTTGTTTGTGAGTAAATGTTTGTCTTGTATACGGTCCGTATCTGTGGGCTCGGTATATTGTGTTTTATTTGTGATTTCTGGAGTAAATACGTTGATTACTCATATCTGCTGTCCTGCGCCTGACTCTCTACATCAGCTACACACAGTCCGATTACAGAATTACTCACCTGTCAAATGGAGTCAGCAGGAGCAGACGCCCTCCCTGTGGCGGTAGAGGAGCGCGTCCAGCAGCACGCGACCATGTTGCAACGTCTGGGCACCGCCATGGATCGCGTGCTGCAGACGATGGATTGTTGGGAGAGAGGAGGAGGTCGTCCAGCGCCTCCACCAGCCCCACTACAGCAGGCCCCACTGTCCACCCCTCCTTCACCCGGTCCCAGCAGGATTCGACTCGCGCTCCCGAGGGAGTATGATGGGACGGCTGCCGGATCGGGGTCTGTCAGTTCCATCCCCCAGTACCACCGATCCGACGCCCATGGAGCTGGGAGGTGCTGCGCTTAGGGCGACCGGAGGAGGGGCCATTCCCTGCACCATCTGTGGCCGCAGAGGGCACACTGCTGGTCGGTGCTGGGGGGGTTCCTCAGGGAGTCGAGGCAGCAGGCAGGGCACTATCGTGTCACCCCAGGTGAGTCGGCACCAGGCTCACCCAGAGCCCCCTGTTGCTCACATGTATGTGTTTATTTCATTTCCTGAGTTTTCCCCGCATGCCTAGCATAAGGCGCTCGTCGATTCAGGCGCAGCGGGGAAATGTATTGATCGTTCATTTGCCCAAAGTTTAGGGATCCCCCTTGTTCCTGTGGATATGCCCTTCCCTGTGCACGCCCGAGATAGTCGACTATTAGGGTCAGGGCTGATTAGGGAGGCCACCGCTCCACTTGACATGGTTACGCAGGAGGGTCACAAGGAGATCATCAGTCTCTTCCTTATTGATTCTCCTGTGTTTCCCATGGTGCTGGGCCTACCCTGGTTGGCCTGTCATGACACCCACTATTTCGTGGCAACAGAGGGCTCTCAATGGGTGGTCACGAGAGTGCTCGGGGAGGTGTGTAGGAGTTTCCGTCGGTGCGACTACGGTGGAAAGTCCAGACCAGGTCTCCCTCAGAATATGCCGATTTGGCTCTCGTCTTCCGTAAGAAGAAGGCGACTCAATTACCAGGGATACATTCGGCCCTCCACTTCACCTGCCTCCTCGAGTTTCTTTTTTGTGAAGAAGAAGGATGGAGGTCTGCGCCCGTGTATTGACTATCGGGGTATCAATCAGATCACAGTGAGGTACAGCTGCCCGCTGCCTCTCATCGCCAGTGCGATTGAGTCAGTGCACGGGGCGCGTTTCTTCACAAAATTGGATCTCAGGAGCGCTTACAACCTGGTGCGTATCTGGGAGGAGGACGAGTGGAAGACGGCATTTAGTACCACCTCAGGGCACTATGAGTACCTCGTCATGTCGTACGGGTTGATTAATGCTCCATCAGTCTTCCAGGCCTTTGTTGATGAGATTTTCCGGGACCTGCACGGGCAGGGTGTAGTGGTGTATATCGACGACATTCTGATGTACTCCACTACATGCGCCGAGCATGTGTCCCTGGTGCGCAGGGTGCTTGGTCGACTATTGGAGCATGACCTGTATGTCAAGGCTGAGAAATGTCTGTTCTTCCAACAGTTCGTCTCCTTCATAGGGTACCGCATTTCCACTTCAGGGGTGGAGATGGAGAGTGACCGCATTTCAGCCGTGCGTAATTGGCCGACTCCCACCACGGTAAAGGAAGTGCAGCGGTTTCTAGGGTTTGCCAACTACTACCGGAGGTTTATCTGGGGTTTTGGTCAGGTAGCGGCTCCCATTACATCCCTGCTGAATGGGGGACCGGTGCGATTGCAGTGGTCGGCTGAGGCGGACAGGGGTTTTGGTCACCTGAAGGCTCTGTTTACCTCGGCTCCCGTGCTGGCTCATCCGGATCCCTCTTTGGCGTTCATAGTGGAGGTGGACGCGTCCGAGGCTGGGATAGGAGCCGTGCTCTCTCAGCGCTCGGGCACGCCACCAAAGCTCCGCCCCTGTGCTTTCTTTTCGAAGAAGCTCAGCCCAGCGGAGCAAAACTATGATGTGGGGGACCGGGAGCTGTTGGCTGTTGTCAAGGCTCTGAAGGCGTGGAGACATTGGCTTGAGGGGGCTAAACACCCTTTCCTTATCTGGACTGACCACTGCAATCTTGAGTACATCCGGGCGGCGAGGAGACTGAACCCTCGCCAGGCAAGGTGGGCYATGTTCTTTAYCSGTTTTGTTTTCACYCTSTCCTACAGAYCAGGTTCCCAGAACGCTAAGGCAGACGCACTGTCCCGGATGTATGACACAGAGGAGCGGTCCATGGATCACACTCCCATACTTCTGGCCTCTTGCCTGGTGGCACCGGTGGTGTGGGAGCTGGATGCGGACATCGAGCGGGCGTTACGCACAGAGCCCACTCCCCCCCAGTGTCCAGCCTGTACGTTCCGTCTGTTGTCCGCGACCATCTAATCTATTGGGCCCACACGTCACCCTCCTCTGGTCATCCTGGCATCGGTCGGACGATGCGTTGCCTTAGTGGGAAGTACCGGTGGTCCACCTTGGCCAAGGACGTGAGGGTTTATGTTTCCTCCTGCTCGGTGTGCGCCCAGTGCAAGGCTCCCAGGCACCTGCCCAGAGGGAAGTTACAACCCCTACCCGTTCCACCACGGCCGTGGTCGCACCTGTCGGTGGACTTCTTGACGGATCTTCCTCCCTCACAGGGCAACACCACGATCCTTGTCGTTGTGGATCGGTTTTCTAAGTCCTGCCATCTCCTCCCTTTGCCCGGTCTCCCTACGGCCCTACAGACTGCGGAGGCCCTGTTCCCTCACGTCTTCCGGCACTACGGGGTGCCTGAGGACATAGTCTCTGATTGGGGTCCCCAGTTCACGTCCAGGGTCTGGAGAGCGTTCATGGAACGCCTGACGGTCTCGGTCAGCGTCACCTCAGGTTTTCACCCCGAGAGTAACGGGCAGGTGGAGAGAGTAAACCAGGATGTGAGTAGGTTTCTGCGGTCATATTGCCAGGACCGGCCGGGGGAGTGGACGGCGTTCATCCCCTGGGCAGAGATGGCCCAAAACCTACTCCGCCACTCCTCCACCAACTCTCTCCCTTCCAGTGCGTACTGGGGTATCAGCCGGTGTTGGCACCTTGGTATCAGAGCCAGATCGAAGCTCCTGCGGTAGTTTAAGTGCTCGGAGGAGACCTGCAACGGGCCGTGAGGCGGCAGAAGGCGAGCGCCGACCGCCACCGCAGTGAGGCCCCGGTGTCCACAGACTGGGTCTGGCTCTCGACCCGAAACCTCCCCCTCCGCCTGCCCTGCCGGAAGCTGGGTCCGCGGTTTATGCGTCCATTCAAAGTCCTGAGGAGACTGAACGAGCTATGCTACAGGTTACAGCTTCCCCCAGATTACCGTATTAATCCCTCGTTCCATGTGTCTCTCCTCAGGCCGGTGGTGGCTGGTCCACTCCAGGAAGCTGAGGTGCGGGAGGTTCCTCCCCGGCGTATGCTGTTCGAGCCATCCTGGACTCGAGGTGAGGGCGAGGGGCCTTCAGTACAGTTTGACCAAAATGTATCTGTTTACACTGAGTATAGAATACATATCCACACTGCAAACCTAAAAGTTCAAAGGCTAGTATTATTTAAAATAAACATATCAGAAATAGCATATTAACAAAATTGTTTTGATTCCCCTAATAGTGTGTGTGTCTGTGCGCGCACATACATGCATGTGAACGATACGCCTTCATCTTCACCCCCAGCCTCTGCAGCTAGGCCTGTCTGCATTTTTAACATTTCCTTTTCCTCTTCTTCTTGTGATACAGACACTGAACACGTTTCGTTCGCTTAGAGCTCTGGCACAATAGAACCCAGCTTCCAAAAGTCATTCCTCTCATTATCCCAACGAGAACGTCTAGTAACAGAGCTCTTACCACAAATATCTCCCTCCCTTTGATTTCAATTGTACAAAAGCAGTGGGAACAAGACACTCAAAGAAACTCAAAAAATGATTGGATATGAATGTCTTTTTGCAGAAAATTAAGCAAAAATCTCATCAAAACGTAAGAAATAAGAAATACCAGCAGTGATATCATTAGGGGCCCAGTCCTGGCCATGGTTGGTGCAGTATGTAACTTGGTAATTATCAATAATGCAGATAGGCTCTCTCATTATGTAGTGACTGTAGTGGTGGCTTTAATACCCCTATGGCCAAAGACAATAATTAAATGTCATTATATTTGACTGCGGGGGCTTTTTGAACGAATTAACAAGCTGTTAGACGGACTGGTAACCATAATAGTGTGAATTTCTGGAGCCAGAGAAGGCAAGGGGGAGAGAATGCGAGAGAGATGAAAAGCGAGGGGGGGGACTCAAACTCCATCACATTAGTCTAATGAATCAGAAAACTGATGACCAAGCACTTCCCCCACTGCCAGGGGACATAAGGCCTGTGTAAACAGGTGCCATCTTCCATCACATATCCACATGGCTCTCTGAACATGTGTGTATGTGTGTGCGTGTGCGTGCGTGTATGTACTGTATGTATATGTTCTGCCTTCTGCAGCATTCAGGTCGTCTCATGTCAGCCATAAGGGATGTTGCTCATTGTAACATATAGGAGCAGCACCTCAGATGGTGAAGCCCACCAGCTGGCCAGCATGGCTGAAGAGCTCTAGACGATGTGGCCTATAACAAGGACATGATGTTAACTGTCTTTTACTCAGTAGACTTTTACCTAAGGGAATATTCCCTTACCTTTGCCTGCCGTGGTTGGATGTGTAATGCGATAGGTGTGCAGTTTGAAAATCTCCCCTATTGTCACGGATAGAAGGGTGTTCACAAACATGTGAAGGCGTATCCATTGTATGTTTTAGAGGGTTTCAGAGAGGAGAAGACTTAAAGCGAGAATGAGTGAGAGCAAGAGATAGAGACAAAAGACAGACAAAAATGATGATATAGAGAGAGAGAGACAAACACAGAGAGGGGTTGAAGGAAGGTTGAGGAGAGGCCTTTCGCTAGACGTAGGACTTTGTGCTCCATTTCACCTGTAATTGTTTGGGGTGGACTAGGACTCTCCCTAATGGTCATGGCACAGGGCCCAGGGCTAGACTGGGGGAAGGGGGAGGGAGGAAGGGGGTGGACAGCTCACATCCTCACCCCTAAACTGAGTCTTAAGGTTGGCTAGAGAGAGACACACGCATTCAGCAGGAAAGCATACTCTCACTAGGAGTATACTGTACAATACCTCGCAGTATCCTAACCAGCAGTTCAGAGCCAGTATCTAAAACAGAGTGAATCACACTACATGTTGTCATGAGGCCATTTGAAGAATGTAGGATGTTTTAAAATCCATGAGATTAGAAGTAGCTCAAGTTTGATGTTGCTCTCAGCACATTCCCGAAACGACCCTCCCTTCTCCATTGATTTCAATTCTATGACCCCTAAATAACACAAAATGGTAATGATTGTGAAGTTTCGCATTTATTATATCCAGACTTCATTGTCAGAATAATATGGTGACAAAAAGGTAGCACCTACAAAAAAGGTTTATAAAAGGCAGATAATACTGTATTATCAACTACCTGTAAGTACAATGAGACACTACAACTTTTTATCCATACTGTATGTAGGCTAATATGTAGGTTTTACCTACATCCATATGTAGGTAAATTCATAATATTTTATTCTTAAAAACACATGGAATCAGGTACTAGGAAAAGAGCCTATGGCTCGTCAGGACTTAGTGTGATACTCAGCCATTTCCTCACTTTCATGCCATTTGACTCTGACCTTTCCTTTCTGTTGTCATTACACGTAACGTCAGAATGCTCCCAATCAATGTCTGTCACCTTCTGGGGGATCACAAGACATTAGGTCCCCCCTGTCCTCCTCTGCCATGGCCTGTCACACCGCATTTGGGCCACTATGCCTTCTGCGGGGTGATACAGGCACAGCCCCCCTCATTACCTTCCCCCACCCCTCACCACCGCCCAACAGGTTAGCATTTTTCATCATGAATCTTGTTCTGGAGGCAGCTCTGCAGAGTGGTCACAAGCTGGCACAGCCACAATGTCATAAAATCTAATGTTGATTTTAAACCTAACCTTAACCATACTTACAACCTTATATTGAGACCAAAAAGCAATATAGCCAGCTGGCAATATAGCAATATAGCCAGCTGGTCCTCCAGCTGAAATCACTCAGTTCTTCCACAGTCTACCTGTGGTAAATTCAATTGATTGGACATGATTTGGAAAGGCACACACCTGTCTATATAAGGTCCCACAGTTCATAGTACATGTCAGAGGAAAAATCAAGCCATGAGGTCGAAGGAATTGTCCGTAGAGCTCTGAGACAGGATTGTGATGAGGCACAGATCTAGGGACGGTTACCAAAAGATGTCTGCAGCATTGAAGGTCCCCAAGAACACAGTGGCTTCCATCATTCTTAAATGGAATAAGTTTGGAACCAACAAGACTCTTCCTAGAGCTGGCCTGAACAACATTCTCTGGTCTGATGAAACCAAGATTGAACTCTTTGGCCTGAATGCCATGCGTCACATCTGGTGGAAACCTGGCACCATCACTACGGTGAAGCATGGTGGTGGCAGCATCATGCTTTGGGGATGTTTTTCAGCGGCAGGGACTGGGAGAATAGTCAGGATTGAAGGAAAGATGAACAGAGCAAACTACAGAGAGATCCTTATTGAAAACCTGCTCCAGAGCACTCATGACCTCAGACTGGGGCGAAGGTTCACCTTCCAACAGGACAACGACACGAAGCACACAGCCAAGACAACGCAGGAGTGGCTTCGGGACAATTCTCTGAATGTCCTTGAGTGAACCACCCAGAGCCTGGACTTGAACCTGATCCAACATCTCTGGAGAGACCTGAACATAGCTGTGCAGCGACGCTCCCCATCCAACCTGACAGAGCTTGAGAGGATCTGCAGAGAAGAATGGGAGAAACTGCCCAAATACAGGTGTGCAAAACTAGTAGTGTCATCACAAGAAACATTAAGGCTGTAATCACTGCCGAAAGTGCTTCAACAAAGTACTGAGTAAAGGGTCTATATATATATATGTTTTTTTAATACATTAGCAAACGTTTCTAAAAACCTATTTTTGCTTTGTCGTTATGGGGTATTGTGTGTAGATTGATGAAAATGTTAGTCTATTTTAGAATAAGCCTGTAACGTAACAAAATGTGGAAAAAGTAAAGGGGTCTGAATACTTTCCATCTTTGTCTGTCTGTGTGACTGGCTGCCTCTGTCTGTCTGTCTGTGTCTTTCTGTGTGGCGTGCGGTCTGTCTGTCTATCTGGCGGATGGAGGGACAGAGGGGTGGGTGGCGTGCGAGCGGATCGGCTGGGTGACTGACTGACATAGCAGACATAAAGGAAGATAAGAAATCCATACTTGCATTCTGCATTTGGCAGGTGTTGAGTAGAAATGCAGAGGCACAGTTGTGTTAGCACTTGTTTTCCTAAAACCTCTGTGCTAAAGTAATCTTAAATGCAACATAAAACCCACAAGAATAAACTTGCAGACCAGTTGATCTCAAGTTGTTACTGTTCAGGAGTCTTATGGCTTGGGGGTAAAAGCTGTTAAGAAGCCTATTGGACCTAGACTTGGCACTCCGGTACCGCTTGCCTTGCGGTTAAAGAGAGAACAGTCTATGACTTGGGTGGCTGGGGTCTTTGACAATTTTTTGGGCCTTCCTCTGACACCGCCTGGTGTAGAGGTCCTGGATGGCAGGCAGCTTAGCAGCAGTGATGTACTGGGCCGTACGCACTACCCTCTGTAGTGCCTTGCGGTCAGAGGCCGAGCAATTGCCCTTCCAGGCAGTGATGCAACCAGTCAGGATGCTCTCGATGTTGCAGCTGTAGAACCTTTGAAGATCTGAGGACCCATGCCAAATCTTTTCAGTCTTCTGAGGGGGAATACGTTTTGTTGTGCCCTCTTCACGACTGTCTTGGTGTGTTTGGACCATTCTTATTTGTTGGTGATGTGGACACCAAGGAACTTGAAGCTCTCAACCTGCTCCACTACAGCCCCGTCGATGAGAATGGGGGTGTGCTCGGTCCTCCTTTTCCTGTAGACCACAATCATCACGTTGAGGGATAGGTTAGGTTGTTGAGGGATAGGTTGTTATTCTGGTACCACCCAGCCAGGTCTCTGACCTCCTCCCTATAGGCTGTCTCGTCATTGTCGGTGATCAGGCCTAACACTGTTGTGTCTTCTACAAACTTAATGATGGTGTTGGAGTCGTGCCTGGCCATGCAGTCAAGGGTGAACAGGGAGTACAGTAAGGGACTGAGCATGCACCCCTGTGGAGCTCCAGTGTTGAGGATCAGTGTGGCAGACGTGTTGCTACCTACACCTCACCACCTGGGGGCAGCCCGTCAGGAAGTCCAGGATCCAGTTGCAGAGGAAGGTGTTTGGTCCCAGGGTCCTTAGCATTAGTAGTCAATGAATAGCATTCTCACATAGGTGTTCCTTTTGTCCAGGTGGGAAATGGCAGTGTTGGAGTGATATAGAGATTGCATCATCTACGGATCTGTTTGAAAGGTATGCAAATTGGAGTCGGTCTAGGGTTTCTGGGATAATGGTGTTAATGTGAGCCATTACCAGCCTTTCAAAGCACGTCATGGCTATGAACGTGAGTGCAATGGGTCTGTAGTCATTTAGGCAGGTTACCTTAGTGCTCGTGGGCACAGGGACTACGGTGGTCTGCTTGAAGCATGTTGGTATTACAGACTCAATCAGGGTCATCAGGTTCATTGAAAATGTCAGTGAAGACACCTGCCAGTTGGTCAGCACATGTCCGGAGCACACGTCCTGGTAATCCGTCTGGCCCAGCGGCCTTGTGAATGTTGACCTGTTAACAGGTCTTAAGTCGGCTTTGGAAAGCGTGATCACACAGTCGTTCGGAACAGCTGATGCTCTCATGCATGCCTCAGTGTTGCTTGCCTCGAAGCGAGCATAGAAAAGATTTAGCTCATCTGGTAGGCTCGTGTCACTGGGCAGCTCTCGGTTGTGCTTCCCTTTTGTAGTCTGTAATAGTTTGCAGGTCCTGCCACATCCGACGAGCGTCGGAGCCGGTGTAGTACGATTCAATCTTAGTCCTGTATTGGCGCTTTGCCTTTTTGATGGGTTGTCGGAGGGCATAGCAGGATTTCTAATAAGCTTCCGGGTTGGAGTCCCAAACCTTGAAAGCGGCAGCTCTACCCTTTAGCTCACTGTGAATGTTGCCTGTAATCCATGGCTTCTGGTTGGGGTATGAACGTACAGTCGCTGTGGGGACAACTGATGCACTTATTGATAAAGCCAGTGACTGATGTGGTGTACTCCTCAATGCCATCAGAAGAATCCCAGAACATAGTCCAGTCTGTGCTAGCAAAACAGTCCTATAGTTCAGCATCTGCTTCATCTGACCACTTTTTTATGGACCGAGTCACTGGTGCTTCCTGCTTTAATTTTTGCTTGTAAGCAGGAATCAGGAAGATAGAATTATGGTCAGATTTGCTAAATGGAGGGCGAAGGAGAGCTTTGTGTGTGTCTCTGTGTGTGGAGTAAAGGTGATCTAGAATTTTTTTATCCTCTGATTGCGCATTTAACATGCTGATAGAAATTAGGTCAAACGGATTTAAGTTTCCCTGCATTAAGTGAGCGGTGAGCGGTTTCCTGTTTTCTTATTTCCTTATACAGCTCATTGAATGTGGTCTAAGTGCCAGTATCCGTCTGTGGTGGTAAATAAACAGCCACAAAAAAAATTTATGAAAACTCTCTTGGCAAATAGTGTGGTCTACAGCTTATCATGAGATACTCTACTTCAGGCAAGCAAAATCTAGAGACTTCCTTAGATTTCATGCACCAGCTATTGTTTACAAATATGCACAGACCGCCCCCATGCGTCTTACTGGAGTGTGTTGTTCTGTCTAGCCGGTGCAGCATATATCCCGCTAGCTGAATGTTTTCCATGTCATCATTCGGTGAAACATAAGATATTCCTGTTTTTGATATCCCGTTGGTAGGATATTCGTGATCGTACCTTGTCTAATTTATTTTCCAATGATTGTACGTTGTCAAGTGGTATTGATGGTAAGGGCAGATTTTCCACTCACCGTTGGTGGATCCTTACGAGGCACCCAGCCCTGTGTCCTCTATACCTGCGTCTCTTTCTCTTGCCAATGACAGGGATTCCGGCCTTGTTTGGTGTCTGAAGTACATCCTGTGTGTCCTGCTTATTGAAGAAAAAATCTTTGTCTAACCCGAGGTGAGTGATCGCTGTCCTGATATCCAGAAGCTCTTTTTTGCCGTAAGATACGGTGGCAGAAACATTATGTACAAAATAAGTTACAAATAACGAGAAAAAAACACATAGTAGCACAATTGGTTGGGCTCACATAAAACTGCTGCCATTTCTTCTGGCGCCATCTCATCTTAAAATTGTATCGCTTGCAATGAATGTAGCCTCAAATTATTATTGTAAGAATTATGTATTTATGCATAAATCAAACCCTCTACAGTCTAAGCCCTGTCTAAGCCAGGGGGGAAGGGGGGGGGGGTTCTACTAAGCTAACATATGGTATTGTTTTAAGAAAATATACCAAGGATATTTTTCTTATATGTATTTAACCTCTTATTTTTGGCACTAAACTGTCTCCATATACACTTCCATATTTTTTTAAAACTGGTACCGGGTACCTTCAGACGAGTCTGTGTGAAAATGTGTTATCTTTCACCATTTTACCTACCAAAGATTTACCCCAATTCTGCCAGTGGCTTGTGGCTCTCAAGAATGATGTGCCTTACAGTCACCAAAGATTATCAGAGGGATTTTCAAGCTGAACTGATAGGGAATTCAATTCGACGACTGCTGAGAGTGAGAAGGGATGCGATACCATCAATCTTTTTTCCTAAACAACAAAACTCAAGATTCTCGATTAGAGGTAACGTAAAGTCAGATAGCTTGCTTGCCTAGCTGGACTAACTTAGTTAGCTAGCTAACATTACACTCCTGTATTGAACTCTGAAAGCCATCAGCTAAATCATATAGCTATCTTTTTTAGTCTACACTGTCGTGTCTTGACTATCATTAATGTGTTTGACTGTTATTTTATCAAATCTATTAACTACGTTAAATTATTACACAATTAAATTAACCATATAACAATTAATTAAGTAGTAATCTGGTGCACCACGGAAAAAAATTATTTAACAAGTTACCGTTTTCCGAATTAACTCTCCTACATCAGTCACAGTCAATTCATAAATTTTTATTTACATTCAGTCTCACTCTGAATGTCGCAAAACTCTTGGATATCTGCACGAACCCGAGCATCATTTATGAATCAGCGATTATACAAATTGGATTAATTTAAAAATAAAAATACATGTTTTACCTTTATTTCACCAGGAAGGGCTCATTGAGAATTGAAATCTCTTTTTCAAGAGCGTCCTGGCCACGATAGGCAGCACCAAGTCATTACAAAAATGACAGACAAACAACATGAAAAACTACAAGTAATCTAGTAAAAACCATCGAATTCACAAGAGTATAACGAAAATCAAACACAGAAAATTAAAAACATTGACAGGTCAGGGAATCAGTCTCAAGATCATTCATTATTTACTAACTAACTAAATAATCACACATAATTACATACACACAAACAGGAAAACTTACACATTGATTACTACACAATGCAATGAAAAGTTCCTAGTGGACTAAGCCGATATGACGGCTTGGTAGACAATGGAAAGGGTTGGGGACAGATAAAGAGCTGGAAAGACAGAGTGGGAGAGACAGATAGTGGGCTTATTGTACATACCGTTGAAGTCAGAAATTTACATACACCTTAGCCAAATACATTTAATCTCAGTTTTTCACAATTCCTGACGTTTAATCCTAGTATAAATGCCCTGTCTTAGGTCAGTTAGGGTGACCACTTTATTTTAAGAATGTGACAGTAGAGAGAATGATTTATTTCCGATTTTATTTCTTTCATCACATTCCCAGTGGGTCAGAAGTTTACATACACTCAATTAGTATTTGGTAGCATTGCCTTTACATTTTTTAACTTGGGTCAACATTTCGGGTAGCCTTCCACAAGCTTCCCACAATAAGTTAGGTGAATTTTGGCCCATTCCTCCTGACAGAGCTGGTGTAACTGAGTCAGGTTTGTTGGCCTCCTTGCTCGCACATGCTTTTTCAGTTCTGCCCACACATTTTCTATAAGATTGAGGTCAGGGCTTTGTGATGGCCACTCCAATACCTTGACTTTGTTGTCCTTAAGCCATTTTTCCACAACTTTGGAAGTATGCTTGGGGTCCTTGTCCATTTGGAAGACTCATTTGCGACCAAGCGTTAACTTCCTGACTGATGTCTTGAGATGTTGCTTCAATATATCCACATAATTTGCCTACCTCATGATGCCATCTATTTTGTGAAGTGCACCAGTCCCTCCTGCAGCAAAGCACCCCCACAAMATGATGCTGCCACCCCCGTGSTTCACGGTTGGGATGGTGTTCTTCGGCTTGCAAGCATCCCCCTTTTTCCTCGAAACATTACGATGGTCATTTTGGCTAAACAGTTAGGTTTTTGTTTCATCAGACCAGAGGACATTTGTCCAAAAAGTACGATATTTGTCCCCATGTGCAATTGCAAACTGTAGTCTGACTTTTTTATGGCGGTTTTGGAGCAGTGGCTTATTCCTTGCTGGGCGACCTTTCAGGTTATGTTGATATAAGACTCGTTTTACTGTGGATATAGATACTTTTGTACCTGTTTCGTCCAGCATCTTCACAAGGTCCTTTGCTGTTGTTCCGGGATTGATTTGAACTTTTCTCACCAAAGTGCGTTCATCTCTAGGAGACAGAACGCATCTCCTTCCTGAGCGGTATGATGGCTGCGTGGTCCCATGGTGTTTATACTTGCGTACTATTGTTTGTACAGATGAACGTGGTACATTCAGGCGTTTGGAAATTGCTCCCAGGGATGAACCAGACTTGTGGAGGTCTACAATTTTTTTTCTGAGGTCTTGGCTGATTTCTTTTCATTTCCCCATGATGTCAAGCAAAGAGGCACTGAGTTTGAAGGTAGCCCTTGAAATACATCCACAGGTACACCTCCAATTAACTCAAATGATGTCAATTTGCCTATCGAAAGCTTCTAAAGCCATGACACCATTTTATGTTATTTTCCAAGCTGTTTAAAGTCACAGTCAACTTAGTGTATGTTAACTTCTGACCCAATGGAATTGTGATACAGTGAATAATCTGTCTGTAAACAATTGTTGAAAAAATGACTTGTGTCGTGCACAAGGTAGATGTCCTAGTCGACTTGCCAAAACTATAGTTTGTTAACAAGACATTTGTGGAGTGGTTGAAAAACGAGTTTTAATGACTCCAACCTAAGTGTAAACTTCCGACTTCAACTGTAGATGTGGAAAATATGCCCATCGTAAATATGGATATTTAGCACCCTAACTACCGCTCATTCGGATTTAGAAATGCAACACATATTTACACTTGCATGTCTTTGTTGTCTCTCTGTTGAAATCGCTGGTCCTTCTGTGGAGAGTAGTTCATCAGAAGTCTCTGGTTTTGTACCCCAGAAGTCACAATGTCTTTTGTAGCTGGAGCTTCTCAAATTTCTCGGAGTGTCTGTTATAATGGATACGTCAGACGTACCACTGGTAGTTTGAAAGGGAAATGGTCTTTAGAATGGATCTTTCAAAGTACCACCCGGCGGTTCTCGGTCAAGTTTACTAGACTAAAGTACTTAAGGTGCACAACAAGATTGTGGAACAAAAACCAGCAAGGGACACTGAAAGGTATAAAATCAAGATTACAACAGTAATGACACAACCACCTCATTGTTCTCTATGCAGATTCTCAAAACACAATACAAAGACATGTTTACAAAAAGGCCCTGCATAGGGCTACTTTTGCAAATAATGATCTGTCAAAGTCAATGGGCTGAGGGAGGTTTACAGACAGTTCTTTAAGATGAGGAAGGTGGTTTTGGTTGTGCAGGGTAATGCTTAGACCAACATTTCCCATACTCGATCCTGTGGTCCCTGTTTTGGTTTTTACCCTAGTACTACACAGCTGATTTAAATAATGAACTCTTCATCAAGCTTTGATTATTTGAATCAGCTGTGTAGTGCTAGGGCACCTCTTGGAGTCCCCAGGACCACGTTTGGGAAGAGCTTGCTTAGACAGTAAATGGATTGTTGTGTATGAAAGCGATTGAGGTGCCATTTCTCATCAATCTCCGATACACAACAATTCCTACTGTAAGAACTGCCCGCCTAAGACTTTTCACACCTTCTTTAGTCGCCCAGCCCATTCGATTTGTTGACTGATATTTCCTCTCAAAAGCAGCTCCCAATGTCCCCTCATTGTCCCTAAACAATACGCTAGCTGGTCCCGTTCAGTTGACACCTTTACCAACAAAGGTGTGTTGCCCTACAGTGGTTCCTCCTTTAAAAGTTGCGAGCTGGCACCGCGGGACTTAGAGGTACCCAGCGTCACGGCTTCATTGCTCCAGACCACCACAAGGGGGAGTTAGAGCACTCATTATGCATTTGGGTCCCAAGGTTTTTTATATTACCAATCATATCGAGTGGTTCCAATGAAAAATTTTGATGCGAGCCACCCGCCCCTGGTGGCGTTCTTCAACAAAGACGGCTGACAAAACATTACGGTGAAACCAAATGTAAGTAGTTATAACGAAAAAGCAGCTCCCAATGTACATTGAATATATTCACTGATCATGTACTCTTCCTTGGCAAATAAAGGTGCGGTTCAGGTATGAATCTCTGAGACATTATTTTTCAGTCATATCAAACTCCATTATTTGAATGATGCTGTGTCTGCATGTATGTATTACAATTATACACTTCAACAGTGTTTACCGCTCCTGGGACATCAATCATTACACATTGTAACTATGCAATAGACTAGAAACATGATTGATTTGTAATTCATATAGCAGGAAAAAAACTATTTATATCTAACTCCCTTCATCTGCATTAATCTGAGGACACAGGATAGTATTTCAATGAGATACTTAATTTCAACCAGTGGAGAATGTGAAACGCTTTATTGAAAGAAGTTCATTATCCAGGTGTTAGAAATACATAATACGTGCATTATAATTATGATAATTGCACATTTGTGGCCTGCTGGAGGTCATTTTTCAGGGCTCTGGCAGTACTCCTCCTTGCACAAAGGTGGAGGTAGCGGTCCTGCTGCTGGGTTGTTGCCCTCCTACGGCCTCCTCCACGTCTCCTGATGTACTGGCCTGTCTCCTGGTAGCGCCTCCATGCTCTGGACACTACGCTGACAGACACAGCAAACCTTCTTGCCACAGCTCGCATTGATGTGCCATCCTGGATGAGCTGCACTACCTGAGCCACTTGTGTGGGTTGTAGACTCCGTCTCATGCTACCACTAGAGTGAAAGCACCGCCAGCATTCAAAAGCGACCAAAACATCAGCCAGGAAGCATAGGAACTGAGAAGTGGTCTGTGGTCACCACCTGCAGAACCACTCCTTTATTGGGGGTGTCTTGCTAATTGCCTATAATTTCCACCTTTTGTCTATTCCATTTGCACAACAGCATGTGAAATTTATTGTCAATCAGTGTTGCTTCCTAAGTGGACAGTTTGATTTCACAGAAGTGTGATTGACTTGGAGTTACATTGTGTTGTTTAAGTGTTCCCTTTATTTTTTTGAGCAGTGTATTATAAATACAAGTTTAATTGGTACTTCAATGCACATATGGTGTGCATTTTAAAACGAGGAAGAAAGACTAGGTGGGGAGAGAGGTGTAGAAGACAGAAAGGGAAAGAGGTAAGAACAGTGGGCAGACACCATATGATTAATGAATTACAGTGCTACCCTAATATTCTCTCAGTTCATCACAATTGCGGTGTCTCCTAACCAGCCTTGGGGCCCCAGTTGGCCCGAAGGTTATCTTAAGAGCGGGTGAGGTGGCGATGACGGGGCTGGCTTCCTTTCTCACATCAAAACATACCTGCAGACAAGTGACAGATGGATAGAGAGAGAGCATGATTAAGCCTTGTTTATTTATTATAACACTGTCAGTCATCATAATCATCAGGAGGTGAAATGCAAAACTGACCTTGGGTCATTAACTCTGGGACTACTACATCTCTGTCTGTATTTCAATGTAAAGCATCTCTTTAATAATACTTCCTGTTGACCCGACCAAGTGACATCTCACCTATGCTCATGCTGTCAGCCAGTTCAGATGCGGGAGGGGTTCACCAAAACAAAATATTGCCAGCAATAAAGCTTCCATGGCCTGTTTCTCGGACAGTGAACATCTGGCAATATCTACATTTTCGACCCCTTGATCAGCTCGCTCTCTGAAAGTAAAGAAAACAGCTTATTTTTTTATACATATGAAAACAATAACTGAGAAATGACCGTTCAATCGAAAGCAGCAGATGTAATTTTTTGGATACGTCAATACAGCCCAGTGCTGCTTACCTGAGATGCCATCATGACACGGTGCTTCTTCGTAGGTGTCCGCTATGACTTCCTTTGTGTCGAAAAAAGTTGCTTTCAGAACAATTATTTTTGATTGAAAATAAAAAAGGTTTTGCTCTCAAATGTACCTCCATAGCATATAACTATTTACCTGTGAATAACCACACCTTCATACAAACGTGCTACTGTATGCAGAATTCTTGACACACAACCGAAGGTGCTGCCATATCCTGCCAGCACGCCCACAAGCGAGCCACTCAGGTGCAGAATGATGACGCGTGGAAGAGGGAAAGGAATGAGATGTGAACAACAATTTGTTGCAAGTTGACTATTCAACCTTTACTAAAGAATATTCTAATAGCTGAGCTAGGTGTGAAAAACCCCCTCCTATCACAGACCAGATTTGCCCTAATGACCAAGGGGAAACTTGCTACTCAATGTAATAAAGTAATAACTTTTCAAATTATTATTATATATTTTTTTATTTAACTAGGCAAGTCAGTTAAGAACAAATTCTTATTTTCAATGACGGGCTAGGAACAGTGTGTTAACTGCCTTGTTCAGGGGCAGAGCGACAGAATATTTTTTTTATACCTTGTCAGCTCGGGGATTTGGTCTTGCAACCTTCCGGTTACTAGTCTAACGCTCTAACCACTAGGCTACCTGCCGCCCCCAAATAAATTACCTTAAACGTTATGTTGGCTGACAATTTCTTAGCCTCGCTGTCCTTACGAACCACATAGCATATCATTACAGCAGTATGTACCGGTATGTTAGCTATCTGCCTAACGTTAGTAGTTATACATCAATCTTGACAGTATATTAACTCTAGGCTATCTAACTACCCAACGTTTATTGACTTGAGTATTCCCGTCATTCTTAGCTTAGCTAAATGGTATAGTCGTTGTGCTTTCTCAATGGATATTCGGGTGCTTTCGTAAATTCACTCAGCTTAAAACACTAGCGCGAACCCATAGCAAATTAATGTAATCGAATGTTCGCAGAGCCTGTTTTGACTGGAGTGATGCGTAGAATTATAAAAAATGTATCTCTTTATTTTACCACTACAATTTGTTCGTCGGACGAAACTGGAAAAAACTACTTGTGTAGAAAGTAAACATCCGCACCTCGATGGTGTCAACTGTGCTCATGTCTGCATAATGAAAAAGTAGGGGGAAAATAAAAACTTAGGACTCTTTCTGATCTAGCGATCGATGACAAATGAGCTCGCTGCCCAGACTTACATAATTACAAAGAGGAGATTCTCCTGATTTAAAATGGTGCCTGACTTGAAAAAACAAAATATACACAGTGAGATATTTGGCGAAATAGACCGACATGCCTCTCCATAGGAAAACAATGGAGGGAGCTCAGCGTTCCAAGGGCAAAAAGTATTTTGGGGCTAGCATTTTGACAACCGAGCTAGCTGCCCAGGCTTACAAAATTAGAAAGAGGAGATTCTCATGATTAAAATGGCGTCCGGCTTGAAAAAAATCAAAATATACACACTGAGATATTTGGCGAAATAAACAGACATGCCTATATTTCCCCCATAAGAAACAAAGGGAAGACCTCAGAGTTCCAATATTATTTGTGCTTTACAATTTAACTATAAAACAACGTGAGCAGGTCTCATTGCCAACAATAGCGAAGCAGGTATTGTGACGTTGAACAATAAGCTGGGAATAGAATGTTCGGAAGGTGAGTTGGTGACACAGTGCTCAATAGAACTAATAGGAGCTGTCAGGGTAAAAAATACACTAAAATAAGGCCTGTTCTTTTGCGATTACTTCAAAACGAGGGCAAGCAGCTGGGAAATATGGTCATATTATGAAACTGGGCTCCACGGCGGATGTAATGAACTCGTGTTTAGTTTCTTCAGGCTAGGCATCCCGCTAGCGGGACAACTTCCGGTGAAACTGGAGGGCGCGTAATTCAAGTAAATAATCATAACAATTATGGATATTAAACATTTGTGTTAAATTCTTGTTAATCTAACTGCACTGTCCGATTTACAGTAGGCTTTACAGCAAAAGCATGCCATGCGATTGTTTGAGGACGGCGCCCCACATTAAAATATTTTTCCACCAGCACAAGTTTCATAAATTCACAAATAGCGATTACATTTTCACTTACTTTTGATTTTTTTCTTTAAGCAATGACTTTATAGCCACTCTTCGTAAAGCCAAACTCTGTGGAGTGTACGGCTTAAAGTGGTCCTATGGACAGATTCTCCAATCTCCGCTGTGGAGCTTTCCAACTCCTTCAGGGTTATCTTTGGTCTCTTTGTTACCTCTCTTATTAATGTTCTCCTTGCTTGGTCCGTGAGTTTTGGTAGGCGGCCCTCCCTTGGCAGGTTTGTTGTGGTGCCATATTCTTTCAATTTTTTAATAATGGATTAAATGGTGCTCTGTGTGATGTTCAAAGTTTCGTATATTTTTTTTAGAACAAAACCCTGATCTGTACTTCTCCACAACTTTGTCCCAGACCTTTTTGGAGAGCTCCTTGGTCTTCATGGTGCTGCTTTCTTGGTGGTGCCCCTTGCTTAGTGGTGTTGCAGACTCTGGGGTCGTTCGGAACAGGTGTATATATACTGAGATCATGTGACACTTAGCTTGCACACCGGTGGACTTTATTTAACTAATTATGTGACTTCTGAAGGCACCATATCTTATTTAGGGGCTTCATAGCAAAGGGGGTGAATTCATTTGCACACAGCACTTTTCCGTATTTTTTTCACTTCACCAATTTGGCCTATTTTGTGTATGTCCATTACATAAAATAAAAATAAAAATTCATTTAAATTGCATGTTGTAATGCAACAAAATAGGAAAAATGCCAAGGGGGTTGAATACTTCTGCAAGGCACTGCAGATGCATTCAGGATGGCAGGTGGCAGGAGAGCCTGGTGGATGTCCACATCTACATCCCAAAACACGGGGCCAATGATACGGGAGGACAGAATGATGGGCTGGGGGGCACTTATAGGACTGAACCAACGTGGAACCACAGGGTACGGGAAAGCAGGTCTTGAGGCATCCTGGTGACCAGGCAGTGATTTTCATCCTCGGCCAGGATATGGTGGGGTTATGACGTTGGAACCACGGGAGGCCGAGAATGACTGTGTATGGGTGCGGTGACGATGAGGAAGGGAAGGCTTTCCTGGTGCATTGGTCCCATGGTGAGGGTGAGTGGTGCTGTGATGTGCGTGATTGTGCACACCATCCCAATGGTCGATTATCCAGGGCTTGGACCGGAAAGGAGAGGAGAGCAGGTACGAGGTTATGTTCAGGGAGGAGACGAGGGCCTGGTCGATTACATTCCCAGTGGCACTGGAGTCCACTACGGCTGTAGAGACAACACCTGTGGGACTGCTAGCCAGTGAAATGCAAACCAGAAAGGGTTTGGCGGAAAAAGATGGAATACTCACGCCTACCCTGGGAGACTGAAGATCACAGGGCCGCCCCTCCGCCCTAGTGGATCCCGGGTTGGGACTCACCCGACATTGCCGAAGCTGGGGCCCCTTCTGGCCGCAATAGGGACAGAGCCCCAGCTGTGTCCGGCGACACCACTCTGCCACGAATGGGTTCAGGTTCTGCCTCAGGACAGCAAAAGGAGGAGGATAAGGAGAGAGGTAGGCGCCGGCGCTCCCGAAGAAGGTTGTTCAGACGTATGGCCATCGCGATGAGGAAAGGTTGTCGTCCCGGCACGCCAACTCAGTCTGGACCTCCTCGCACAGTCCTCTACAGAATAGGGTGCAGACTGCCGGTTCATTCCATCCGCAGGAGGCTGCCATAGTCCGGAAGGGGAGGGCATACTCAGCAGCGGTCTGGGCACCCTGCCAGAGTTAGAATAGTCGCTCACCTCCCTCTCTGCCCTCCGGTAGATGATTGAAAACCACCCTGAACAGAGCCATGTACCTCTTGTAGGAACCCAGCTCTTCTTCTCCTTTCTCCCAGATGGCTTTAGCCCACTCCTACGCCCACCCAGTTGGGAGAGACAATCGGGCATCACCTCCCTGGACGGACTGCTGGGTAGGCTGGGGGACTGGCTTGCAAAGACAGCTCGTGGTAGAAGGCCCTCCGCTAGTTGAAGGTTAAACCTCTTGGGTGGCTTCAAGGCAGTGGAGGACGCAAAATACCTTTTCCATAGCCGCACCCAGTTGCGCCAGCTGATCAAGGTGTTGGTGGAGTAGGTATCCCTGTTCACCAACCGTCTGAGAGAGGATTTTTTCTTCTGCTGCTTCCATAATTACTGAGGGAGTATTCTATGACGTGTACGCTGTGAGTCAGGAAGCAGATGCAGAAGAGAGTTTAATAATAAGACAAGGCAGATGAAAACAGGAATATCGTACTGAACGTGAAAACAAACCAATACTGCCTGATGACTGAAGCTACTAAGGGCTAAATAATGGGAAGGTAATCAAGGTGATGATGAAGTTCAGATGTGCGTAATGATGGGGAGCAGGTGTGCGTAATAATGGTTGCCAAGACCGATGGTTATTAGATCGGCGACGTCGAGCGCTGGAGAGGGGGAACGGGTGTTGGTGTGACATGGTGTCTAGCTGTAGGCTAGTTGTCTAGTGATATTGTTGACCATCATCAACTGATCCAGGAAATAAATATAAAAAAAATAAGCTAAATAAATGGTCAACTACTTCTGGGCACGGGTGGCACGGAGATCACCAGTACCCGCACACACCTGAAAAACAAAGCAATGATTTCTCGAAACAGACAAAAGCAAATAATGATAAATCAACAGATAAATATAATGCATTAAAAAAAATAGCCTTTATTCCAAACTATTGGCGAAAATGAGGAAGTACAAAGGATGCTTAAAGGAGCTTAGCTGAGGCCGAAATTCAGCACTACTTGGTGGACAGAGTTGCCACATAAAATACATGACAGAGAGGTTGGGGTGTTTGTTTCCTTGGATGATTTTATTTTCATATTTACCGCTTTTACATATATTTCCCACTGCATTTTAAACAAATAGGATAATGGTTAAATTAGCATTATTTAGAGACTCCCCCCCCCCCCAAAAGTTGGACTTCTGTTGCATTTAGAGGAGCTAACGTTTCATTCAGGGGAGCTGAGCCCCACGGCTCCCCCATAATTTGCACCATGTGTGTCTGTCTGTACATGCCTGTGTGTGTCTGTACATGCTTGCTTGCGTTTGTGTGTTCCAGGCATCTGAAGGTGAAAGTTGACAAGTCACTGACCTGGTAGCTTCCCATCGCAGTGGTCACTATGGCAGCATACAGTAGGTCCACTTTCTTGTTGGTGTCGTCGGGCAGATCGTAGCAGTCCAGACTCCTGGAGAACTTGCTCAGGACACACTCCAGACGCTCATGAGCAATGGGTCTCTGTCTGCCGCTCACTGACGATATGCCGACTCACCCTCACCACACCTGCAAATCCATGGGAGACTGACAGACAGCATATTTTGGCCTGATTCAGTATGGGCTTGTGTAAATCCCAAAACACTGCCTGGAGTCATGCACTGGCATAAACAGAGCTATGCCATACAATTATGACAGCATAGTAGAAACTACTGTACCCAGTGGCTGGAATTTACAATGGAATGTCTGGTATTAACCAGATTATACATTTTTCAGAAGACGCCACTGCAACTAGTTTTACCCACTAAGTAAAGACCCGGGTTGTTTTCTTTATTTATTACATTATTTGGACAGGGACAATGGTAGGAAATCAATCTGTCTTTTAAAATGCTTGATGTAATTTATGTTGTCTATTTGTACAGCTCATTTACATCTGTAAATATATAAACATGAAAATATTCCGTACAAATAGACAACATAAAATACATCAAGCATTTTGAAAGACAGATTGATTTCCCACCATAGTGACGCCCTCCCGGGTGCCCTGCTGAGGCAAGATGAGCTGTCATCTTGGTTCATGAGGATGTTTTACCTGTGAACACAGACAACCACCTGCAATATAGATGGACTGCAAAGTGGCCTCGCTAAAGCAAGATGAGCTGTCATCTTGGTACATGAGAATATCTATATACAGTGGCAAGAAAAAGTACGTGAACCCTTCGGAAATACCTGGATTTCAGCATAAATTGGTCATAAAATTTGATATGATCTTCATCTAGGTCACAACAACAGACAAACACAGTCTGCTTAAACTAATAACACACAAACAATTCTACGTTTTCATGTCTTTATTGAACATTCACAGTGCAGGGTGGAACAAGTATGTGAACCCTTGAATTTAATAACTGGTTGACCCTCCTTTGACAGCAATAACCTCAACCAAACATTTTCTGTAGTTGCGGATCAGACCTGCACAACGGTCAGGAAGAATTTTGGACAATTCCTCTTTACAAAACTGTTTCAGTTCAGCAATATTCTTGAGATGTCTGGTGTGAACTGCCCTCTTGAGGTCATGCCAGAGCATCTCAATCGGGTTGAGGTCAGGACTCTGACTGGGCCACTCCAGAATGCGTTCTCTCTTCTGTTGCAGCCATTCTGTTGTTGATTTACTTCTGTGTTTTGGGTCGTTGTCCTGTTGCTTCACTCAACTTCTATTGAGCTTCAATTGGCAGACAGATAGCCTATCATTCTCCTGCAAAATGTCTTGATAAACTCGGGAATTCCTTTTTACGTCGATGATAGCAAGCTGTCCAGGCCCCTTTACGCAGCAAAGCAGCCCCAAACCATGATGCTCCCTCCACAATACTTTACAGTTGGGATGAGGTTTTGATGTTGGTGTGCTGTGCCTTTTTTTCTCCACACATAGGGTTCTGTGTTCCTTCCAAACAACTCAACTGTAGTTTCATCTGTTCATCAGAATATTTTGCCAGTAGCATTGTGGAACATCCAGGTGCACTTTTGCAAACTTCAGACATGTGTGTGTTTTTTGGACAGCAGTGGCTTTTTCTGTGGTGTCCTCCCATGAACACCATTCTTGTTTAGCGTTTTACGTATCGTAGACTCGTCAACAGAGATGTTAGCATGTTCCAGAGGTTTCTGTAAGTCTTTAGCTGACACTCTAGGATTCTTCTAAGGATCGGACCCTTTAACATTTTCGCCTAAAATAACATACCCAAATCTAACTGCTTGTAACTCACCTGAAGCAAGGATATGCATATTATTGATACCATTTGAAGGAAACACTTTGAAGTTTGTGGAACTGTAAAATAAATGTAGGAGAATATAACACATTAGATCTGGTAAAAGATAATACATAGGTTTTTTTTGTACCACCATCTTTGAAATGCAAGAGAAAGGCCATAATGTATTATTTCAGCAATTTAGATTTTGGCCACTAGATGGCATCAAGGTATGTGCAACGTTTTAGACTGATCCAATGAACCATTGGATAACTGTTCAAAATGTTAATTGTTAATGTTAAATGTTAAAGCCTAATTGGTTTATTAATACATTTTCAGGTTCATAATTGTGCACTCTCCTCAAACAATTGCATGGTATTCTTTCACTGTAATAGCTACTGTAAATTGGACAGTGCAGTTAGATTAACAAGAATTTAAGCTTTCTACCCATGCCAGATATGTCTTTGTCCTGGGATTTGTTTTGTTACTTACAACCTCATGCCAATCATATTAGCCTACATTAGCTTAACTGTCTCGCGGTGGGGACACCGGATCCGTAGAGGTTAACCTCATTGAGCATTCTGTGCTGTGCTCTTGCAGTCATCTTTGCAGGACGGCCACTCCTAGGGAGAGTAGCAACAGTGCTGAACTTTTTCCATTTATAGACAATGTGTCTTACCGTGGACTGATAAACATAAAGGCTTTTAGAGATACTTTTGTAACCCTTTCCAGCTTTATGCAAGTCAACAATACTTAATCTTAGGTCTTCTGAGATCTATTTTGTGCGAGGCATGGTTCACATCAGGCAATGCTTCTTGTGACTAGCGAACTCAAATTTTGTGAGTGTTTTTTTATAGGGCAGGGCAGCTCCTAACCAACATCTCCCATCTCGTCTCATTGATTGGACTCCAGGTTAGCTGACCCCCGACTCCAATTAGCTTTTGGAGAAGTCATTAGCCTAGGGGTTCACATACTTTTTCCAACCTACACTGTGAATGTTTAAATGATGTATTCAATATAGACCTGAAAAATACAATAATTTGCGTGTTATTAGCTTAATAAGCACACTATGTTTGTCTATTGTTGCGACTTAGATGAAGATCAGATCAAATTTGTTGACCAATTTATGCAGACATCCAGGTAATTCCAAAGGGTTCATATACTATTTCTTGCCACTGTATAAACCCCGCTGACCACCTGCAAAATAGATGCACCGCCGGATCCCAGCCAACCACCTGTAGCTATTAAACAGTGTTATATATCAGATTGCGATGCAGAAGACAGAAGCAACATAGCTACTGGACCATGAGTCTGACACAATCATGATCATATTAGCAATTAATGCAGGAACTCATGTAAGCTCCACACTCTCAGAATTCCAATTTATTGTAACATCATAGGCAGCAGAGGATTATGGGCCCATAATCCTGAGGGTGAAGCCGTGACCGATTGAGAAACAGTAGCAGCGCCGATGCAGGAGTGGGTAGCCCATAGCTCGGAGCTAGCCCGCAGCGCTGACAAAGGTACCAGAGCCGTGATGAGTTTCAGTATCTTGTAATTGCTTTCCAGTATCAATGTTGAACAGAGGTTTGCCAGGTGCCACCCGTGCTCAGCATGCAGGTAGCATAATATAAAAGAGAGGACAAGGCACAGTGTTAGTTCGAGTGATTACAACTGATGTTCCATTGTTAATTGTTAATGTTCCATTGTTAATGGTTGTGAAGATGGGAGAGGTCTGTCCGTAATGACATGAATGTGTAACTGATGGATGCACACACATGCATACTACATGTTCATGTTTTTAAATGTATTGTATTGCAATGTAATGTATTAAATGTAAAAGTATTTTGCTTGCAATGTAAGACTAGCTGTCGCCATTGGAATCGGCTAATGGGGATCTTAATAAATCAGATAATCTCTGAGGGTATAAGAGTACTGTTAACATGTGAGTGTCCAAAATGCAAACAGAACTTGCGAGATCATGCTAGATTAAGGGGATGTAACATTAAGTGCATTTCAGACTGAATAACCCATTAAGCCATTATATGACCGCCTCTGGCAAAGCGTAATGTAAACCCAATATCATTGCCTCAAACGTGTGCTACTGAGAAAGGATGTTGGTCACTTCTACTTAGGCCATGAAGAGGAGGCGGACAGACGGATTCCTGAGCAGACTACACTCTGAAGGGTCCTGACAGCCTAGATGAACAGAACCCCTGCTATCAGACCATGATAAAGAAAGGCTGCCTTTGCTTAACTGAAATGTTAAATAAAAAATTAATACATGGTTATGTAACAGAAAATATCGTACAGAGAGAAGAGCAGACAATAGCCCGCTGCAGAGTGGCACATCTCAGCCATGACATGTCATCACAAACCCCCCAAATCCGCAACTAACCGGTAGCTACGTACTATCCAAATAGCCTAATGTCACTAATGATACTGCTCAGAAGTAGCTGATGCATCTGCAGCATGCACAGTGAGAGTGACATGATCATCTAAAACCTAGGTCTACAATGTAGAGTATTTGAGCTGAAGCTTACGTCTAACAGTATATGCCGGTAAGCCATGAGAGAAGAATAGATGATGACCTGATAACGAGAAGAAATAGACCCCATAGATTACTAGAATAAGCTCTTCAACAGAATGTTTACATTCAATATATATATATATTTTGTTTTATGTAACCTTTATTTAACTAGGCAAGTCAGTTAAGAACAAATTCTAATTTACAATGATGGCCTACCCCGGACGACTCTGGGCCAATTGTGCGCCGGCCTATGGGACTCCCAATCACAGCTGGATGTGATACAGCCTGGAATCGAAAAATAGGGACTGCAGTGACGCCTCTTGCACTGAGATGCAGTGCCTTAGACCACTGTGCCACTCGGGAGCCCTAAAAGCAATGAACGCTTGATGGGTGTTTAGCAAGCCCACAGCATCTAGGTAATGCTTGTATCAACAGCCAATCCAACACGTCTGGAAGTTAGTAAGCCTTAATTGGACATCACACCACAATACAGAGTCACCTTTCCCCACTAGGTCCAAGGTAATAACTTGAAATCTGAGGAAAAAACAGGGTTAGGGTTAGTTTAAGGTTTAGCAGTATTACACATTTTAGCTGAAGATATACTCCTGTGAATACAATGCCTTCAGATAGTATTCATACTCATTGACTTATTACACATTTTGTTGTGTTACAGCCTGAATTCAAAATGGATTAACTAGATAATGACAAAGTAAAAACATGTTTTTAGACAACTTTGCAAATGACATATAGAAATATCTCATTTTCATAAGTATTCACACCCCTGAGTCTATACTTTGTAGAAGCCCCTTTGGCAGCGATTACAGCTTTGAGTCGTCTTGGGTATGTCTGAATCAGCTTTGAGTCGTCTTGGGTATGTCTGTATCAGCTTTGAGTCGTCTTGGGTATGTCTGTATCAGCTTTGCACATCTGGATTTGGGTATTTTTTCCAATTCTTCCTTGCAGATTTTATCAACCTCTTATAAATTAGATGGGGAGCGGAGGTGAACAACAATCTTCAAGTCTTTCCACAGATTTACAATGGGATTCATGTCTGGGCTTTGGCTGTGCCTCTCAAGGACTTTCACGTTCTTGTTCTGAAGCCATTCCAGCATTGCTTTGGCTGTATGCTTGGGGTCATTGTCCTGTTGGAATGTAAATCTTTGCCCCAGGTTCTCATCAAGAATTTGCCTGTATTTGGCTCCATTCATTGTTCCTCTGTCATTACCAGTCTCCCAGTTTCTGCCGTTTAAAAGCATCCCTATAGCATGGTGCTGCCACCCCCATGCTTCACGGTAGGGGTGGTGTTAGATGGGTGATGCGCTGTGCCTGGCTTTCTCCAGACATAGTGCTTTGCATACAGGCCAAAGAGTAATTGTGTTGTCTCATCAGACCACAGAATATTTTGTCTTATGCTCTCAGTCTTACTCATACCTTTTTTTTAAATTCCAGGCATGCTGTCATGTGCCTTTTTCTCAGGAGTTGCTTCCATCTGGCCACTCTCCCCTTAAGCCCAGACTGGTAAAGTGCTGTTAACACTGTTATGGCAGGTTCTCCCATCTCAGCCAAGGAACTCTGTATTTCTATCAGAGTGGTAATTTGGTTCTTGGTCACCTCCCTGACCAAGGTCCTTCTTGCCCAGTTGCTCAGTTTGGTCGGACGGACAGCTCTAGGCAGAGTCTGGGTTGTTTCATGTTTTGTCTGGGTAGTTTACTATACATTTTTTATACCCTTCCCAAGATATATGCCTCATCACAATTGTAACTCTGAGATTTACAGACAGCTCATTGGACTTCATGTTATAGTTTCTGCTCTGACATGCACTGCCAACTATGGGACCTTATATAGACAGGTGTGTTTCTTTCTAAATCGTGTCCAAACAATTGAATTGGCCACAGGTGGACTCCAACCAAGGATGATCAAAGAGAAGTGGATGCCCCTGAGCTCAATTTGGAGTGCCATAACAAAGGGGTGTGAATACTTATGTGAATGAGAATTTTTTATAGATTTGCATGAAAATCTCGAAATTGAGCTCAGGTGTATCCTGTTTCCATTGATCATCCATGAGATGTTTCTACAACTTGATTGGAGTCCACTGGTGGAACATTCAATTGATTGGACATGATTTGGAAAGGCACACGCCTGTCTATATAAGGTCCCACAGTTGACAGTGCATGTCAGAATAAAAACCAAGACATGAGGTCGAAGGAATTGTCCGTAGAGCTCCGAGACAGGATTGTGTCGAGGCACAGATCTGRGGAAGGGTACCAAAAAATGTCTGCAGCATTGAAGGTCCCCAAGAACACAGCGGCCTCCATAATTCTTAAATGGAAGAAGTTTGGAGCCACCAATAATTTTTCTAGAGCTGGCCGCTCGGCCAAACTGAGCATTCAGGGGAGAAGGGCCTTGGTCGGGGAAGTGACCAAGAACTTGATGGTCACTCTGACAGAGCTCTATAGTTCCTCTGTGGAGATGGGTGAACCTTCCAGAAGAACAACCAACTCTGCAGCACTCCACCGATCAGGCCTTATGGTAGAGTGGTGAGTCGGAAGCCACTCCTCAGTAAAAGGCAGAAAACAGCCTCTTGGAGTTTGTCAAAAGGCACCTAAAGACTCTCAGACCATGAGAAACAAGATTTTCTGGTCTGATGAAACCTAGATTGAATTCTTTGGCCTGAATGCCAAGCATCACATCTGGATAAAACCTGGCCCCATCCCTACGGTGAAGGGCAGGGACTGTGAGATTAGTCAGGATTGAGACAAAAATGAACAGAACAGTACAGAGAGATCCTTGATGAAAACTTGCTCCAGAGCGCTCAAGACCTCAGACTGGGACAAGGATTCACCTTCCAACAGGACAATGACCCTAAGCACACAGCCAAGACAACACAGGAGTGGCTTCTGGAAAATTCTCTGAATGTCGTTGAGTGGCCCAGCCAGAGCCCGGACTTGAAACCGATTGAACATCTCTGGAGAGACCTGAAAATAGCTGTGCAGCAACGCTCCCCATCCAACCTGACAGAGCTTGAGAGGATCTGCAGAGAAGAATGGGAGAAACTCCCCAAAAACTGGTGTGCCAAGCTTGTAGCGTCATACCCAAGAAGACACAATGCTGTAATCGCTGCCAAAGGTGCTTCAACAAAGTACTGAGTAGGGTTTATTCCACATACTGTATACAGTACCATTCAAAAGTTTGGACACACCTACTTTTTCTTTATTTTTACTATTTTCTAATAATAGTGAAGACATCAAATCTCCTGAAATAACACATATTGTCACGTTCCTGACCTGTTTTCTTTTGTTTTGTATGTGTTTAGTTGGTCAGGACGTGAGTTGGGATGGGCAGTCTGTGTTGTTTGTTCTATGTGGGAGTGTGATTGTTAATTAGCCTTATATGGTTCTCAATCAGGGACAGGTGTTGTTCATTTCCTCTGATTGAGAATCATATATAGGTAGGCTGTTTTCACTGTTAGTTTGTGGGTGATTGTCTTCCGTGTCTGTGTATGTTGCGCCACACGGGACTGTTTCGGTTTGTTTGTTCGTTCGTTTGTGTAGTCATTTTCCTGTTCGTGCGTTCTTCGTTGTTATGTAAGTTCTCATGTCCAGGTCTGTCTACATCGTTTTGTTATTTTGTATCAATTCAAGTGTTCTTCGTGTTTTCGGTTTTGTTTAATAAATTACTATGTCCTATCACAATGCTGCGCTTTGGTCCAATCCCTACTCCTCCTCTTCAGACGAAGAGGAGGAGAGCACCCGTTACACATATGGAATTATGTAGTAACCATAATGTTTTATATTTGAGATTCTTCAAAGTAGCCACCCTTTGCCTTGATGACAGCTTTTGCACACTCTTGGCATTATTTCCACCAGCTTCATGAGGTAGTCACCTGGAATGCATTTCAATTAACAGGTGTGCCTTGTTAAATGTTAATTTGTGGAATTTGTTTCATTCTTGGATCTGGGGCGGTAGTGCTACGGGTCGGTAGTCATTTAGGCAGGTTACCTTAGTGTTCTTGGGCACAGGAACTATGGTGGTCTGCTTGAAACATGTAGGTATTACAGACTCAGACAGGGACATGTTAAAAATGTCAGTGAAGACACTTGCCAGTTGGTCAGCGCATGCTCAGAGTACATGTCCTGGTAATCCATCTGGCCCTGCGGCCTTGTGAATGTTGACCTGTTTAAAGGTCTTACTCACATCGGCTGCGGAGAGCGTGAAACCACAGTCGTCCCAAACAGCTGATGCTCTCATGCATGTTTCAGTGTTGCTTGCCTTGAAGTTAGTATAGAAGTAATTTATCTCATCTGGTAGGCTCGAATCACTGGGCAGCTTTCGGCTGTGCTTTCCTTTGTAGTCTGTAATAGTTTGCAAGCCCTGCCTCATCCGACAAGCGCCGGAGCCGGTGTAGTACGATTCAATCTTAGTCCTGTATTGATGCTTTGCCTGTTTGATGGATCGTCGGAGGGCATAGCAGGATTTCTTATAATCTTCCGGGTTAGAGTCCTGCTCCTTGAAAATGGCAGCTCTGCCCTTTAGCTCAGTACGGATGTGGCTTGTAATCCATGGCTTCTGGTTGGGGTATGTACGTACAGTAACTTTTGGGACTACGTCATCGATGGACTTATTGATGAAGTCATCGACTGATGTGGTGTACTCCTAAATGCCATCAGAAGAATCCCGGAACTTATTCCAGTCTGTGCTAGCAAAACAGTCCTATAGCTTAGCATCTGCTTCATCTGACCACTTTTTTATTGAGGAGTAAAGGTGGTCTTGAGTTTTTTTCCCTCTGGTTGCACATTTAACATCCTAGTCCCCGGCCACTTGGAGCGCCGCCTCTGGATGAGCATTTTCCTGTTTGCTTATGGCATTATACAACTCATTGAGTGTGGTCTTAGTGCCAGCATAAGTCTGTGGTGGTATGTAGACAGCTACGAAAAATGTAGATAAACTCTCTAGGTAGATAGTGTGGTCTACAGCTTATCATGAGATACTCTACTTTAGGCGAGCAAAACCTTGAGACTTTCTTAGATATTGTGCACCAGCTGTTGTTTAAAAAATATACACAGAGCGCCACCCCTTATCTTACCAGAGGCTGCTGTTCTATCCTGCCGATAGAGTGTCTAACCCGCCAGCTGTATGTTATTCATGTCGTCATTCAGCCACGACTCTGTGAAACATAAGATATTTCAGTTTGGACTGTCCCGTTGGTAGCATATACGTAATTTTAGTTCGTCCAATTTTTTATCCAGCGATTGTAAGTTGGCCAATAGTACGGATGGCAAAGGCAGATTAGCCACTCGTCKGCGGATCCTCACAAGGCACCCTGATCTCTTTCCGCGATACCTCTTCCATCTTTTTCTCCTACTAATGAAGGGGATGAGGGCCTGTTCGGGTGTCTGGAGTAAATCCCTCTCATCCGACTCATTAAAGAGAAATTCTTYGTCCAGTTCAAGGTGAGTAATCGCTGTTCTGATTTCCAGAAGCTCTTTTCAGTCATAAGAGACGGTAGCAGCAACAATATGTACAAAATAAGTTACAAACTATGCGAATAAACTAACTAAATAGCACGGTTGGTTAAGAGCCCATAAAACGGAAGCCATCCCCTCCGGCGCCATCAGTTAAGAACAAATTATTATTTACAATGACTGCCTACCCCGGACAAACCCTAACCCGGATGATGCTGTGCCAATTGTGCGCCAGGGTCTGTAGTGACACCTCTAGCACTGAGATGCAGTGCCTTAGACCGCTGCGCCACTCGGGAGCTTAGTGGCACTATCATTTGATTTTCAACAGGACAATGACCCAACACACCTCCAGGCTGTGCAAGGGCTATTTGACCAAGAAGGAGAGTGCTGCATCAGATGACCTGGCCTCCACAATCACCCGACCTCAACCCAATCAAGATGGTTTGGGATGAGTTGGACCACAGAGTGAAGGAAAATCAACCAACATGTGCTCTGAATATGTGGGAACTCCTTCAAGACTATTGGAAAAGCATTCCAGGTGAAGCTGGTTGAGAGAATGCCAAGCTGTCATCAAGGCAAAGGGTGGCTACTTTGAATAATCTCAAATAAAAAATATATTTTGATTTGTTTAACACCTTTTTAGTATCTAGACGATTCCATATGTGTAATTATAGTTTTGATATCTTCACTATTATTCTACAATGTAGAAACCCTTGAATGAGTAGGTGAGTCCAAACTTTCGACTGGTACTGTATATACAGTACATTCTTGCCATATAGGGGGATGATGTAGCATTGCTAAATGCAGGAATTGTTTGCCATCTTGTTTTGCAATCTTTCTGTCTTTCTGTCTGTCTGTCTGTCTGTCTGTGTAGTGAAGTAATATTTGTCATATATATATATGTATATTATATACACCTCACACCTCACATGCAACCCATAATTAGACTATGCAATTAATATGATAGAAGTCATTAAACGTAATATCTGACTCCATAAAGACTCCATACAGATGATTTAGAAATGTGCAAGAGACTATAGTTGAGTTACAAGGTCAAGAAAGGTCTGAGAATGGAGTTCTAAATACAAGTGTATTTAATTACTTTGTAAAATGAATGAAATCACATACACGGCATGAAGCTTAAGTTACAAAGCATTAACAAGCATTACAAGGCATTATTCCAGGCATGGTCAGAGAGGGAACGAAAGAGAGAAGTCATAGCCTGAAAGGCCATGCCCCAAGAGTCCCTGGGGTGGAGAGAGAAAGAAAGTCTCACCAGTGCAGGTCAGGAACAAAAGAAGAGAAAGAAACAATGAATCTAAGACCCTTTTATTAACCATTTGACTGTGTTTAAATTCCAAATCTGAGTTGTTGACCAATAGCATTACGGTTGAGTTAACTTCCACAAAGGATGGAAAGACAGTAGAACCTCTGCTACCCAGAGGTGAGACAATGGGGGTTGGAGAGATTATGCAGCATTCCTAAAACAATACAGAGGAATTCCTGTATACAGTTTATTTTATTTTATTTAACTAGGTAAGTCTGTGAAGAACAAATTCTTATTTACAATGACGGCATACCCCGGCCAAACCCAGGCTAATTGTGAGCTGCCCTATGTGACTCCCAATCACGGCTGGATGTTATACTGCCTGGATTCGAACCAGGAACTGTAGTGACGCTACTTGCACTGAAATGCAGTGCCTTAGACCGCTGCGCCACTCGGGAGTATACAGTCGATAAGAGTCACTTCGGGGGCTGGGCCTCCCTACATCTGCCTGTATCATACATATGCCTGTAAAAAAAAGGTTCTGTTCATTCTGGACAACTCCTTCACTTGACTTTTTCCCAATAGTTTCACTTGGAGAACTATCTCAGAAACATCCTGAAGAGAACCATGTACAGGATACACCCTGCTACGGTGAGTTATTTGCCGATGGAATATCTTGTATATCTTCACAGGAATTACGTCAGGTATAATCATAGGAGGTGATTGATTCCTTATAGAACTACCTTATAATTAGTCGTATAAAAATAAAATGTTCCCTTCCAGAGCTCTATTCTGTGTGTTACACCCCTTGAAGAGTAGAGTCACCTCATTGAGGTGTGGGATGGAGAATGAGTTGCATTAATGAGATGATGCACAGCAGGTGGAAGGAAGGAAACTATCACTTAAAGAACCAAAATGGCCACTAATATCCATTATCCAGTATGAAAATGATGAGGGTGACACATTAAGATAATGATACATAAGTGCAGTGTAAGCATCTTTAGCTACAGTGATTTTGCCTTCAAAGATTGCAAGCAATACACTTCGAATCACAAATGGATATAGACACCAACTTTCCTGGAATGACATTTAGAACAACGTACAACTCACAGACTATTGAATAAAAGAAGCACATTTGTGAAATAGAGGTCAAGAGCGTCGGGCCAGTAATCTAAAGGTCGCCGGTTCGAATTCCCGAGCAGACTAGGCGAAAATCTGTTGATGTGTCCTTGAGCAAGGCACTTAATAACTCTAATTGGTCCTGTAAGTCACTTCGACTTAGAGCGTCTACTAAATGACTGAAATGTAAATGTAATAATGCCCACATAGATTTTTCACAAATAATGAATAAGTAAAGTTATACTGTAAGGCGGGAAAATGTAAGGACATGTTATACGTTAAACGTTAAACGGGTGTCCTGACTCTCTGAGGTCATTAAAGATCCCATGGCACTTATCGTAAGAGTAGGGATGTTAACCCCGGTGTCCTGGCTAAATTCCCAATCTGGCCCTCAACCATCACGGTCACCTAATAATCCCCAGTTTACAATTGGCTCWTTCATCCCCCTCCTCTCCCCTGTAACTATTCCCCAGGTCGTTGCTGCAAATGAGAACGTGTTCTCAGTCAACTTACCTGGTAAAATAACGGTAAAATAAAATAAAATAAATAAAAAATATCACCCTTGTTTAAATGACATTTGCATAAACTAATTGTGAAGCATCTATGTAGGATTTATAAAGGGTTATAAAGCGTAATTAAGCCTTATAAGCTATACTTTGTTTCTGGTTTGTGTTTGAGATGGAGTTCTTAGAAGTCAGTCTAAGTTCCTTTATCCAGGACCTGGGACCAAAAGGAATGTAAGATTGTCTTCACCTTAAATTTCAACATTGAACAGAGTGTCTTCACCTTAAATTTCAACATTGAACAGATGAATGCTTACTTCCTTTTGCAAGTATAGCATTTGGGGATACAGTCAATAATGGTACAATGACAGTCTTTTGTGGTAGTGTAGTGTTTCACAATGACGGTGTGCATCTTTGTTATGTGAGCTTTACATACAAAGTGCATTGATTGATTTTGTAATGAAGTTGTGTGTATGTATCTAAAGTGAAGGCCTGATCCCGAAGAAGTCAGGAGGAATTACATTCCCTGTGTGTTACTGGTGTGGCTCCAACAGTGTGTGTGTGTGTGTGTGCATTTATGTATGTGTGTATGGTCAGTGTGTGCGTCTGTGCACATGTGTTTGTGTGTGTATATTTGTGCGTGTGCATTATACTATAGATGGCTGGTGGCGAAGGACTAATTTGTCCTCTATATGCGGCCAGAGGATGGCCAAGTGGGAACGGTCATTCTGTATGACATGGGCTTCAACATCAATATTGGCACCCAGTACACAGGTGTCTGACACGGAGTCGCCATCGAGAACCTCTGCAGGCACATTCTAAAGACAAAAAAAGAATCATGCCGGCTGCGTCTCAAATCACTCCCTATGGCTGTGGTTAAGAGTAGAGCACTAAATGGGGATTATGGCGTAATTTGACTTTTAATGTCATGTACAGTACATCCTTTGTAGCGACTGAGCTATCGTACATTACTGCACATTCTGTGCCATTAACCAGGTTTCCAACCAACCTTTTCAAGCGTAAAGAGAGTAAAGTACGTGTCGAATAAAAATGTCATGACAGTATCAGACCACAGGATAAGAGCCAGATGCAGACAGTTCTAAATAACAAATGTTTATTGATGAAACGGGGCAGGCAAACGACAGATCAAGAGCAGGCAGAGGTCAGTAATCCAGGGCAGAGTCCGTAAGGTACAGAACGGCAGCCAGGCTCAGGGTCAGCGCAGGCAAGGGTCAGTAATCCAGGGCAGTGTCAAGATGTACAGAACGGCAGCCAGGCTCAGGGTCAGCGCAGGCAAGGGTCAGTAATCCAGGGCAGTGTCAAGATGTACAGAACGGCAGCCAGGCTCAGGGTCAGCGCAGGCAAGGGTCAGTAATCCAGGGCAGTGTCAAGATGTACAGAACGGCAGCCAGGCTCAGGGTCAGCGCAGGCAAGGGTCAGTAATCCAGGGCAGTGTCAAGATGTACAGAACGGCAGGCAGACTCAAGTTTGGCAGAATGGTCAAAAACCGGGAGAACTAGAAAACAGGAACAAAAAAGAAACAGGACAGGGGGAAAAAACGGGGGGAAAAATGCTGGTAGGCTTGACGGGACAAGACAAACTGGGAACAGACAAACAGAAGACAGGTATAAATGCACCAGTGATAATGGGGAAGATGGGCGACACCTGGAGGGGGGTGGAGACAAGCACAAAGACAGGTGAAACAGATCAGGGTGTGACAGACAGGCCTGATGGAAACTGCAAATTTGTCAGTAAACTTTCCAAATGTTGACAACACAAAATAAGTTAGACAAAGTAGTTTTTTTTTGTGTCTGTAAAATGTATTATGTGAGAAATGGCAGTGGAAATGGTTTTATGCACAAATACTGATATATTAACCATCATATCGAAGTAAACTTGGGGTAACGTGATGATATGCTGTGTGCTCCTCCCACTACTACTTGGGAAAGCATGCAGTTTATTAGGCTACAGATGAAATCAATTACAATGAACTTCACAGGGTGGTGAATGTGCACAGTGATGAGTTTGATGCTCCTTTCCCAAAAAATATTGAGGGTCTTATTCTAGTGACATGATAATCGATGCTTGGCTGCCGTTTGACAAATAAAATAATCTTGCTCTTTTGTCCATAATAATGTCATCATGTAGGCTAATCCCATACTGCATCTGCAAACTGTTGGCTGGAGTGCACGTGCCAAGACCAGATTGGACACATTCGCTATATTTAGCAACATGTTTTGTGACAAAACCATCAGAGTTGAAAAAGCGATGGAAACATGGGAATGTAACCGGGTGGTTTGTGTGTTTTTGTCTCGTCTAGGGTGTTTGTACTGTCTAGGGTTTTTTTGTAGAGTTATGGGGTTGTGTTCATTATAGGTGTTTATGTAAGTCTATGGTTGCCTAGATTGGTTCTCAATTAGAGGCAGGTGTTTATCGTTGTCTCTGATTGGGAACCATATTTAGGCAGCCATGTTCTTTGGGTATTTTGTGGGTGATTGTTTCCTGTGTCAGTGTTTGTGTCACACGGGACTGTTACGGTTTGGTCACGTTTATTGTTTTGTATTGGTGTTCATAGTTCAGTTTTCCCTGTTAAAACATGGATACCTACCACGCTGCGTCTTGGTCCGATCCTTGTTACACCTCTTCAGAGGAAGAAGAGGAAGACAGCCGTGACATTGATACTATAATATTGATACTATATGGATGTTCATAAATTGCTGGTGCTAATTTAATAAATATTTGTTTTACTGTTTGGACACACCATGTCATCCCGCAACTCCAAGTTTACAACTTGTTGTTTATTACGCGTAAAGGCGTTTCCACCACCCATTTCTCGTATAATACATTTTACATGCACAAAAGATCCCATCATGTCGAACGAACAGATTATCTGTCGGCATTTAAAAATTGTTGTGATTTTTTTAAATATATGGTATGACTTGCATAAAAACTGTGTATGGAAACGTGGTTTGTGAATAACTTATATTGGGTTTTTGAAGGCTTCATAAAGCCTTTGAAGTTATTATTCCTTATTGCGATCACATTCTCTCTCAGGTTGAGTCCCAAAATCTTCAAAAAAGGTCTGTGCTTGATGGGAACACCTGGAGATTGGATTATATTCTAAAGTGTAAAGCAGAATTACTAGTGGTGAGATGAGAAGCTTGGATTATAAATGATGTACTGTTTTGTCCAAATGATTTTATTTCATCAAATGTTACGAATAGAGAGCAATATTAATGGTGTCTTTTTGTAGGCAAAAACTCCACCATGGTTCGTTGGTCAAAGCCTATAGGAAAATGAAAATAAGGTTTGTGGAAAACATAGGAGATCTAATATATTTTGTTCTATGAGATAATCTGCATCAGCTAACGTCAGTTTTATTGCATTTTGAAGCATTTATGCTATTAAAAAGCACATAAAGGCTTCATAATTCATAAAGGCATTGTTAACTGACTGATATTAGTTTAGTTTATAACCTCAGACCTTATTTTCAGTGTTTCTCCCAAAACCCTATTCTTTCCCCATGAATTTTCCCCATAGGAATGGGAACAAACCAGAGGTAATTTATTTCCTCTTTATTAGGACTACAAGCTGGCGAGCTCTATTGCGATTGATTCTCATGAAATTATATAGCTAAGTAAACTAATGTATACTGTTGAAGTCTGAAGTTTACATACACCTTAGCCAAATATATTCAAACTCAGTTTTTCACAATTCCTGACATTTAATCCTAGTCAAAATTATGTTTTTAGGTCAGTTAGGATCACCACTTTATTTTAAGAATGTGAAATGTCAGAATAATAGTAGAGAGAATGATTTATTTCACCTTTTATTTCTTTCATCACATTCCCAGTGGGTCAGAAGTTTACATATACTCAATTAGTATTTTGTAGCATTGCCTTTTAATTGTTTAACTTGTGTCAAACGTTTCGGGTAGTCTTCCACAAGCTTCCCAGATTAAGTTGGGTGAATTTTGACCCATTCCTCCTGACAGAGCTGGTGTAACAGAGTCAGGTTTGTAGGCCTCCTTGCTCGCACACACTTTTTCAGTTCTGCCCACACATTTTCTGAAGGATTGAGGTCAGGGCGTTGTGATGGCCACTCCAATACCTTGACTTTGTTGTCCTTTTAAGCTATTTTGCCACAACTTTGGAAGTATGCTTGGGATCATTGTCCATTTGGAAGACCCATTTGCGACCAAGCTTTAACTTCCTGACTGATTCTTGAGATGTTGCTTCAATATATCCACGTCATTTTCCTACCTCATGATGTCATCTATTTTGTGAAGTGCACCAGTCCCTCCTGCAGCAAAGCACCCCCACAACATGATGCTACCGCCCCTGTGCATCAAAGCTGGGATGAGGTTCTTCGGCTTGCAAGCCTCCCCGTTTTTCCTCCAAACACAACGATGGTCATTATGGCCAAACAGTTACGTTTTTGTTTCATCAGACCAGAGGACATTTCTCCAAAAAGTATGGTCTTTGTCCCCATGTGCAGTTGCAAACCGTAGTCTGGCTTTTTTATGGAGGTTTTGGAGCAGTGGCTTCTTCCTTGCTGAGCGGCCTTTTAGGTTATGTCGATATATAGGACTCGTTTTACTGTGGATAGAGATAATTTTGTACCTGTTTCCTCCTGCATCTTCACAAGGTCCTTTGCTGTTGTTCTGGGATTGATTTGCACTTCTCGCACCAAGGTACGTTCATCTCTAGGAGACAGAACGCGTCTCCTTCCTGAACGGTATGACGGCTGCGTGGTCCCATGGTGTTTATACTTGTGTACTATTGTTTGTACAGATGAATGTGGTACCTTCAGGTGTTTGGAAATTGATCCCAAAGATGAAGCAGACTTGTGGAGGTCCACCATTTCTTTTTCAGATTTCCTTTGTTTTTCCCATGATGTCAAGAAAAGAGGCATTGAGTTTGAAGGTAGGCCTGGAAATACATCCACAGGTACACCTCCAATTGACTCAAATTATGTCAATTAGCCTATCAGAAGCTTTTAAACCATGACATCATTTAATGTTATTTTCCAAGCTGTTTAAAGGCACAGTCAACTTAGTGTATGTAAACTTATGACCCACTGGAATTGTGATACAGTGAGTTAAAAGTGAAATAATCTGTCTGCAAACAATTGTTGGAAAAATTACTTGTGTCATGCACAGAGTAGATGTCCTAACCGACTTGCCAAAACTATAGTTTGCAAGAAATTTGTGGAGTGTGTGAAAAATGAGCTTTACTGACTCCAACCTAAGTATATGTACATTTCCGACCTCAACTGTATGTATGACAATGTAACGTACAGTCTAGGAAGATATATGTTTGGTCATACCTGTATGCATATATCCCTAAAGGAGCAGGGCGTTAAGATCTGTGTCTTTCTCTACAAGGAAGTGAAGGTTATTCTGGGGCTGAATTGCGATTATACCAAGAGAACCCACTCAAGCATCAGGGTAAGAGAACCTGCATGGGCCTCCACCCAAACATCAGAGTAATGGAACCATCAATAGTCTACACTTCACCCAAAATCAGGTTGAAGAAACCACCATGGGTTTACACGTCACCTAAACATCAGGGTGAGAGAACCTTCATGGTCCTTCACCCAGACATGGTTGAGGAAATGACCAAATTAAAGTGACTAGTGTTCCATTATTTTAGTGGCCGGTGATTTCAAGTCCATGTATAGAGGGCAGCAGCCTCTAAGGTGCAGGGTTACGTAACCGAGTGGAAGCTGCCTAGTGATGGCTATTTAACAGTCTGATGCCTTTGAGATAGAAGCTGTTTTTCAGTCTCTCGGTCCCATCTTTGATGCCCTTGTACAGACCTCACCTTCTGGATGATAACGGGGTGAACAGGCAGTGACTCGGGTGGTTGTTGTACTTGATTATCTTTTTGGCCTTCCTGTGACATCGGGTTCTGTCCTGGAGGGCAGGTAGTTTGCCCCCGGTGATGCGTTGGGCAGACCGCACCACCCTCTGGAGAGCCTTACGGTTGTGGGCGGTGCAGTCGCCATACCAGGCGGTGATACAGCCCGACAGGATGCTCTCAATTGTGCATCTGTAAAAGTTTGTGAGGGCTTTAGGTGACAAGCCAAATTTCTTCAGCCTCCTTCTTCACCACACTATCTGTGTGGGTGGACCATTTCAGATCGTCAGTGATGTGTTCGCCAAGGAAATTTAAGCTTTATACCTGCTCCACTGCGGTCCCATCGAAGTGGGTTTGGGCGTGCTCCCTCTGCTGTTTCCTGAAGTCCATGATCAGCTCCTTTGTTTTGTCTACATTGATTGAGAGGTTATTTTTCTGGCACCGTACTCCCAGGGTCCTCACCTCCTCTCTGTAGGCCGTCACGTCATTGTTGGTAATCAGGCCTACTACTGTTGTGTCATCTGAAAACTTGATGATTGAGTTGGAGGCATGCGTGTCCACGCAGTCATGGGTGAACAGGGAGTACAGGAACTGAGCAGACACCCTTGTGTGGCCCCTGTGTTGAGGATCAGTGAAGTGGAGGTGTTGTTTCCTACCTTCAAGACCTGGGTCGGCCCATCAGGAAGTCCAGGACCCAGTTACACAGGGCGGGGTTCAGACCCAGGGCCCCAAGCTTAATGATGAGCTTGAAGGGTACTATTGCGTTGAAATGCTGAGTTATAGTCAATGAACAGCATTCTTACATAGGTATTCCTCTTGTCCAGATGGGATAGGGTAGTGTGCAGTGCGATGGCGATTGCATCGTCTGTGGATCTATTGGGGCAGGAAGCAAATTTAAGTGGGTTTAGGGAGTCAGGTAAGGTAGGGGTGATATGATCCTTAACTAGCCTTTTAAAGCGCTTCATGATGACAGAGGTGAATGCTACGGGGCGATAGTAATTTAGTTCAGTTACCTTTGCTTTCTTGGGTACAGGAACAATGGTGGACATCTTGAAGCAAGTGGGGACAGCAGACTGGGATAGGGATTGATTGAATATGTCTGTAAAAACTCCAGCCAGCTGGTCTGCGCATGCTCTGAGGACGCGGCTAGGGATGCCGTCTTGGCCCACAGCCTTGCGAGGATTAACATGCTTAAATGTCTTACTCACGTCGGCTGCGGAGAAGGAGAGCCCACAGTCCTTGGTAGTGGGTCACGTCGGTGGCACTGTGTTACCCTCAAAGCGGGATAAGAAGGTGTTTAGCTTGTCCGGAAGGAAGTCGTTGGTGTCCGCGAGGTGGCTGGTTTTCCCTTTGTAGTCCGTGATTGTCTGTAGACCCTAATCGCTGCCAAAGGTGCTTCAACAAAGTACTGAGTAAAGGGTCTGTAAATGTGATGTTTTTTTATATTTTTTAATGAATTGCCAACATTTCTAAAACCTGTTTTTGCTTTGTCATTATGGGGTATTGATGAGGGGAATAAATTATTTAATCCATTTTAGAATAAGGCTGTAACATAACAAAATGTGGAAAAAGTCAAGGGGCCTGAAAACTTTCCGAATGCACTGTATCACCCAAACATCAGATAAGGGAACATCATGGGCCTAGACTACACCTAAAGATCAAGGTAAGGGAAAAACCATTGGCCCACACCCAAAAATCAGAGTATGATGGGGAGAAACTCAAAATGTACACTCAAACATCAAGATCCCATTGCCATTGGTTCGAGGGGATACTATGTATGGATGTGAATGTGCCATGTGAAGACATGATAGTATTGACATTCACTTCTAAATCACTAATCTACTCTTCATCAAACCCCTTGGCAAGTTTAGCTCAGCTGGTTAGAGCTGGTTAAACATACCAATGTTTTCTGGTTTGATCCTCAGATGCACCAAATGACACATCACTTGGCTATGACAATGTGTTTCCCTTGAGAAAAGACTGTCTTAATGGCATGCATAAGAAAAGGCTTGGAGTTATCTCTAGTTACCATGAGACGTATTGTATTTTCAACCCACTGTGAGAATATTATAGTGCTTGATTAGTAGATATAGATATATATATTATCAGATATACAAACTGCTCAGCCGTTCTTTATGTCACACTACTTAAAGTAGTAGGTCACTGAAGTGGGATACGTACGACATCTGCACATTTCCCCAAGTGTTCGGAGATTCTTGCCCCTGGAGCATTCACACGTACGCGCACGCATGCACTCACGCACACACACGCACGCACACACACACACACGCCATCAGGGCCCAGGAATACCTCTACTACCCAGCTGGTGTGTGTTGGAGCTCCTCAGGGTGCGTGTGTGTGTTTGCGCGTATATGGGTCTGTGTGTGTGTGTTTGCATGTGTCCCCAGCCACTTCCCAGTATCACTTCTTGGCACGCTCTCTGCCAGCGCTGTCATAAGATAATGTGACAGGGTGTCAATCATGCCAGGGCTCGGGGTGCCATGGTGACTAGAGCATTTTTTTAGGTGGAATGCCTTCGTGAGCAACAGCAGGGAGAGGGAAGCAGCAGGGACCCATAATACCACAATACAAACAAACCCACCACTGCCAGATTTCTAGTCAACCACCTCCTCCCCCTTCCCCCACACACCCAAAATTCCCTCTGGCCAACACACACACACACCATCACTTCCACATTCCGAAAGGGATACCCATCCCGTTTCCCCCTATCCCCCAGAGAGACAACTCCCAGTGGGGGGTTTGAGTCCAAACAAAATGATTCCACTCCGTGCCCCTAAAAGAGAGCCGTCCATGGACAGTCACCACTTGAAAGTATCCATCCCCTACCCCTCCCTTTCCTGTGCCCGAAGGCCTGCCTGGCACAACCTGCCAGGGTGCCGCCACTCTGCCAGCCCGCACCATGATTTGTTGTGATGTGGCCGTCGCTCTCTCGGGGACGTCGGGAGTAGGCAGGACTCAGACACCTGTGGAGGGAGAGGGTAACGCTGATCTGGAAGGACAGGTCTTCTCTCTCGTGGTCCATAGAACTGCTGCTTTTGGTAGGCGAGAGGGGGAAGGAGTGTTTTGACACTGTGACAGATCATTCTTGGAAGTTTATACACTTTATCTAGACAGAAGTACCAACTCAGTTGCCTTGAGGTTAAAGTGTCTGCCCTGAGATTAGAAGGTTGGGGGTTGGATCCCCAGTTGAGTCATACCAGACTCTTAAAACGGGACCCATTTGCATCTGCTTGGCACTCAGCATTAGATGGATGGAGATGGATTGGGGGTAAGGCTCTGCAGTAGACTAGCGTCTTGTCCAGTTGGTGTACATGTACTTCAAACTGCCTCATGCTATAGAAACAGGAGGCTCCTGCCGCTCTGGCTCAGACAAAGCTACTTTGGCTTTACTTACTTTATGTGGCAAGAAAAGTTGGACGTTGTCCTCTTTCGTAAGACGTGGGAATTGATTGGACGATAGAGAAAGGAGGATGTGGCAGATGATGGTTATTTTGTTATGCCCTCTCTGCTAAAGAAAAATGTACAGTGTCACCACCTCACAGTCTAACTTAACAGCATGTAAAGCCATCCAAGCGGTAGATACAGTCCAAAAGATAATTGGGCACTTCAGAAAGTGGAATCAAATGTTTCTTAACCATTAAACCTGCTGCAGCCATAGTCAAGGTTAGACCCGGGTTCAAATACTATTTGTATTCTTTCAAGATGGGAGGAGTTTGCACTGTTGTGCCTAGATCTGATCGGGTAGCCTCTCTTCTCTCTCTCTGTCAGGTGATCTAGCACCCTGACCTTGTACCCTCTATGGCCCTATTGTGGCCGCACCATGAGAAAACAGTGGTGAACGACCAACCATTGGCTTTCCGGGGGGTCATTGTACTGGCCTACTGGCGCTGGGACAACTCCCAGCACAGACTCACTGATATGGGCAGCGTGTGGAGGAGGTAAGTTAACCCAGCCAAGCCCTCTCCGCCGACCACACCAGGGTACATGTGACCGATATGGTTCTCTGTGTGGCTCAAGATTGTATTAGCCCATTGATGTTCTCCACATTAGCTACTTTGTCTTCAGGTATTAGCCAAGGTTACTGCACCAGAGTAAGCCTAGTCTAGCCTAGTCTAGCCTAGCCTATCCTAGCCTAGCCTCGCTCAACCGAACCCAGCCCAATCCCTACCCTTAGACCTAGCCACAGCCATAGCTAGCTAGCTCTTTCCCAAACCTAGCCCAAACCAGACATGACTCATGTCTGAACACCTTCTACCCCTAAGCCTGCTAAATAGTTAGTCTGGGTAGCTATTGGTTAACTATTTAACTATCTGCATTGACACTTTTTGACTCTGTCACGGATCCCTCTGGAACATTCATTGCGCACACCTGGTCCCTATTCCCACTGATTGTATTTGTATATATGTGTCCTTTGTTCACCATGGGGCTGTCGATTATTGTTCCAATGTCCGTTGGTCATGTGAGTACCTGTGCTGTGTTGTTTTGGCTTTCGTGCCACACGTATAGCACAGATGATTACGGGTCTCGTCCCGTGTGATAATCATTGTGCGCTTGTGTATTTATTCGAGGTACTCCTCGCTCTTTTGTTTGGGTTTCTACGCTGTGTTTTATATAGTGTTTGTTTGGTCTTCGTCCCCGTGCCTTTACACGGCACGCTGTCATTTGGGAAATAAAACCCCTATTACGCATTCCTGCGCCTGTCTCCCGATCCCGTTATACCGACGTGACACACACTGCTGTTACTGTTCATTATCTATCCTGTTGGCTAGTCACTTTATCCCTAGGTATATGTACATATGTACCTCAATTACCTCGTACCCCTGCACATTGACTCGGTACTGGTACCCCGTGGAAATAGCCAAGTTATCGTTATTCATTGTGTATTTATTCCTCATGTTGTTATTTTTCTATCATTTCATTTTTTTTTCTCTCTGCATTGTTGGAAAGGGCCCGTAAGTAAACGTTTGACTGTTAGTCTACACCTGTTGTTTTACAAAGCATGTGACAAATATAATTTGATCTGACTGGACACAGGCCCTTGTTTTGGACCGCTGGTCACTGGTCTTTCCTTCGTCAAGTAGATATGGTTGACAAACTTCCGACTTTCCCCATACACTTGAGGAAGACTTATTTACCCACGTATTTACTTATTTGCCCACGGCGTGCCTCCATGCACTATAAATACCTATTTATAATTCTGTCTACGAGTTGCGGATTCATGGCTCACCGTCAATCCTGGCGGTGTCTCCATTGCCCTCTAAGTGAAAGAGACAGCAGTAAACCTGGTGTAAATGTGACCCATATGGGGGGTGGATGTGACCTGTGGGGGGAGGGGTGCAAGAGCCAGTAGTGGGCCACCAATGTTTGTCCACACAGATCTGACCCCCGTCTGGGGTCGGGCAGTGCTGCATGGGTGGCATGTCAACAGCAGCTGGGTGTGGGTGATGAGTGTCAGACTATGCCACACGTCAAACCAGAAGACACGCACCTGACAGCTGACTGACGAAAACACCGATCTGTAGCCTCCAACCGTGTGACAGAGATCTAAGTGGATGGTGGTTTCTAGAACTTGAGACCTCCACACAACCCTCGGCGTTCGAGTAATTCATGCATTGATGTCTATCGGAGATTTGACTGCAGGTTTCACGCGTGGCTCTCGAGACGTTTCTTTTTTCCTATACCGGTATATATTGTATAGTGCAGGTCAAAAGTTTGGACACACCTACTCATTCAAGGGTTTTTTCTTTATTTTACTATTGTCTACATTGTAGAGTAATAGTGAAGACATCAAAACTGTGAAATAACCCATATGGAATCATGTAGTAACCAAAAAAGTGCCAACTAAATCTAAATGTATGTTATATTTGAAAAACCCTTGAATTAGTAGGTGTGTCTAAACGTTTGACTGGTACTGTATATTTTGTTTACCTTTATTTCACCAAGTAAGTTTATAAATAGCGCATCTTCTCATTTGCAACATCGACTGTGTGGAGAGCGGATGCGTGTTTTTTAGTGTCATAAACCAAAACAACTTTGATTATGAACGTATAATTAACTATATAGAGTACACTAAATCATCCACATACTGTAGTCTACTACTACTGTCAGTTTCCTGGCCACAGACAGCATCTCAACCAGGCGTCCATTTTCTTATTATATGAATACATTTTGGGGCCCATGTATTCAGGAGGGTCGAGGGCCAATGTAAAATGCCAAATAGAGAGCATCTGGGGTCCGCTTTAAAGGGCTGCTATCTTCCCCCGTGTCCCTCATGCTGAAGACCAGTGGCTTACCACTCTGGGCCCACCCCCTAACCCCTGTCCCTTCTCTTTCCTTCCCCTCTCTCTTCTTTCCTTCTCCCTTTCCTTACCGCTCTTTATTCCCTCCTACACCTTCTCGTCCCTTTCTTTCCTCCCAATCTACCCACAATTTTCTCCCACTGCTCCCCCATCCCCTCTCTTCCTCCCACCTCACCCCTCTCTTTCCTCTGGAGGCCTGCATTAAACATAAAGACCCTGCATGGATGAGTGAGTCAACAAATTACCACAGTCAGTAAATGGATAAATGATCTGGCCCTCTATACACCACCCCTTTCTCTCTCTTAAACTCTGTCTGTCTGTCTGTCTGTCTGTCTGTCTGTCTGTCTGTCTGTCTGTCTGTCTGTCTGTCTGTCTGTCTGTCTGTCTGTCTGTCTGTCTGTCTGTCNTGTCTGTCTGTCTGTCTGTCTGTCTGTCTGTCTGTCTGTCTGTCTGTCTGTCTGTCTGTCTGTCTGTCTGTCTGTCTGTCTGTCTGTCTGTCTCACATATATATGCATAGCCTCCCACCCTCCCTGTCACTGCCCGCCATCCATTGCGTTATTAGATATGTCCCGAGCTTTTAAATAAACATGATATTCCCCTCTCAATGAGGCCCAGCTCCTTATTGCATTCACTTAGGGCTCCTCGCTCCTCTCTCTCTCTCTCATGCTTGACTGCTCGTATCCATCAACTCTGGGGGCCTCCCCGCTTGTAAAATCTTGGCTAATACACATGAAACTGTTACAGCTGTTGGTCTAACCTTTGCGAGCGTCTCCTAAGGAGCACTGTGATATTTGCACTTAATAAAATGATGCCTACCAGGAGAATACGGAGCTGACATTTGATATTTGTCAACTTGAGGTGGCAGTGATGCTTTATGAGCCATTAGCTCTCATACACGACAGGCCATGCCCCCCTTACCCACGTTACACTCTCATATCAGTCACTCTGCTTATCATATAGCATGGATTATATAGACTAGAAATCATGTATTATGTATTATAAACTGGGTGGTTCGAGCCCTGAATGCTGACTGGCTGAAAGCCATAGTATATCAGACCGTGTTCCATTGGTATGACAAAACATGTAATTTTACTATTCTAATTGTGTTTGTAACCAGTTTATAATAGCAATAAGGCACCTCGTGGGTTTGTGGTATATGGTCAATATACCATGACTAAGGGTTGTATCCAGGCATCCAAATTGTGTAGGATTCTGTACCCTTTACCACTCTGTTCTTAGATTGTACTATCCTGCCAAAGTTGAAAGCTTTATCGATCTTAAATGCTTTTTTTTATCAATGACTGGTTCTGTGTCTCTCGCCAGCAATCGGTCACTATTGCAGAAGAAGAGGAGGAGGAAGAGGAGAGGAAGTACAGTGAGGTGGGGGACATCCTCGCCGACCTGAAGAAGAGACACAGAAGACAGAGTTGTGATGAGTTGTGATACTCCCCCTCTAGTGATGGGGTCCTGCAGCACTGTCTCCCTCTCCAGTGGGCAGCCCCAGAGACCGAGCTACAGGGGCCTTGCCCAGAAAGAGATTCCTATAGTGGCACAAAAAAGGGATGTGGATTCCAATGCTGGCCACCCTAGTATTGAACACCAAGTGCAGGGCTCTGGAAGAGCCCCATTCCCCAGCACTGAGCCCCAGAGCAGGTCTTATGAAATGGGGTGTCTTGCCCCTCCTGTAGAAGCAGTGCCGGGGGACGGTGGCAGTAATGCTGCCTTTCAAAAGGAGGCCTATAGGGGTGCTATGGAGGTCTTGGTCCTCGTACAATGGCAGAGCCAGGGGAGGCCTATGGAAGAGACGCCCTGCCTAGTATCAACCTCCAAGGGGCAGCCTATGATTGTGTAACTCTCCATCTACCACCACAGCTCGGACTCAGATGGTGGAACAGAGACAGCTGAGAGGAACGTGTATCTTTATGTGTCTCTGTCTGTCGGTCCGTCTACATTATTTTCTTCACATCTGTATCTCTCCTCTGTACTCCTATGTATCTCCATGTATATATGTGCCTCGCTGTGCCTCTGTGTATATCAATGTATACCTAGAAATCTCTTTATATCTCCGTATCCCCTTCACCTCAGAGAACTGTGTTAGCCGAGCCAGCCTCAGTTCCAGGATGCTGCCTCATAGTGACTGGCACAACAACAGTATTTCACTGCGCTCCAGTGACTCTGACTCTCTGCATCTACACTACTCCCCTGCCCTTACCCTATGGTGAGTCATAAACTTACATTATTACTGCTACTGCTGCTACTACTACTACTACTAGTACTACTACTACTACTACTACTACTACTACTACTCTTCTAATGCCACTGACTACTCCCCTGCCCTTACCCTATGTTGAGTCATACACTTACATTATTACTGCTACTGTTTCTCCTACTACTACTACTACTACTACACTACTACTACTACTCTAATACCCTGCCCCCATCTTATGGTGTCCACATGTCTACACCTAAACTACTCCTGTACTATTAGCCAGGTTCTGGCATGGCAAAGACTACTGCAACTTCATCCTCAAAGACTGGGTCAAGCTCAACAATCCTTTTTGACAGTATTACACCTATACTCTGCTTCGATATAGAAGAAAAGGGGAAATGGGTCATTGTACAGGTACTGTAGTACACTTGTAGTACTTAGAAGGTGACTTCAACTCTAATAAGATTCAGATTTATTGTCTTATTTACCTGAACACTGGTGTCCAGTATTTGTGTAGTCGTGGGCTGTTCAACATTCTTCAATTTCAGTCCTGGGCTGTATTCTGATATAGCCACTTTGACATTCCAAATATCAAAATGTTGTTTTGGAACCTCATCCACACCCACTGTGCTGTGCCTAGTCAAGCATAGACTAACCTGGAACATCTCACAAACCATGAAGGACACAGAGTTTGTGTGTGTGTGTGTGTGTGTGTGTGTGTGTGTGTGTGTGTGTGTGTGTGTGTGTGTGTGTGTGTGTGCATATTTTTACAATTGCAAAAGCAGCAAAAGGTCACATTTAAAAAAAACTACCATACACAACTGGATTCTCTTCCATACGATCAATCACAAATCATCAAACGGCAAATTTAAAAATAAATAAAAAACAAAAAACTAACCACAAAAAAAGTATATATAACTTGTCAGTTTACACCTGAGTTCTCCCAAACTATTCCATTCTGCAGCCAGTGGGGGTTACTGTCAGTTCTCTCTCCACCCCTCTCGACATGTGCATCCCAAATGGCACCCTTTACCCTATGCAGTGCACTACGTTTGACCAGAGGACTATGGGCCCTGGTCAAAAGTAGTGCACTGAAAAGGGAATAGGGTGCCATTTGGGACACAGCCTACCTCTCCGTTGTCTCAGTGCATGTCTGCGTCTGTGCTTTTGTAAAGCTGTGGGTCCAGGGCTCACACAGTAATGACTAGGTATGACACAGCAGGGGGAGGAGACTGCTGACAGATATATACATTTAAATATTCTGCCATTTCCAGGCGAAGGCAAGGGGAAACGTGGGCAGGCGAGGAATGACTGAGATTAAAGCCAATCTTTGATCCACCCCCCCCCCCCCCCCCCCCCAATAGGACGAGGGGCCATGATTTGATGCTTATTGAGTTTGGGTGGGTGGTGGAGGAAGGAGTGGTAATTTTCTTATTTTGTGTGAATGCACAATCACAATGCAACCAGGCTCTATTGTGAATGTGTGCGTGTAGGTCTATTTGTCGTAGACTCCTCAAAGTTGTGGGTTGACCTGTGCATTCTGTTGTTGATTTGTTCTTGTTTGTTTGTTTACTTGTGTTGAAGACTTTATCGACAGGTATAAAATGCCCTAAATTCTGTTGGGGTGGCGGTGTAGGGCCGAGTCACCCGAGATATTGCTAGGCATTTCATTCAGAGATGGAGTTTCACAAAGGTAAGAGAAATTAACATTGTTCCTTTACATACCGTTTGTTTCTAGTTACTTATCATCTATTTTTCTTCTTCTAAATACCTTACGATAGTTCACATCACGTGTTTTATTTCATGTACAGGCAACTATCATTTCTTTTGTTGTTTACAACTTTCCAAAAGCTTAAGGTAATGCGTAATACATTACCTTTTCAAATGCCACGTCGATTCTCCTTTTCACACTCTGCACTCTCATACATACACACCATTTTATCCCTACAGTTTGAAATAATAGCACGGCAATTTCCCATAAAGCATAGTCGAGAAACGTGAAATTATGAACTAAATATAGCTTAAGTGCTGCAGTCAGGGACAAACATATGCTATCTGAGTGACCTATGAGGTTGTACATTTTGTTGATACAGCACCGAGTTCTCCAGTCCTTCTCCAGTTATTCTCCAATCGGCGGATATATTTATTAGTTTGAGCTTAGCACCCCCTGCAGTTAGTCTTTGTGCCTTGCTCTCGCTCACCCACACAACAGCCACCACCATTTTTCCCTCGCTCCCATTTCAGGGCAATTAGAGGCCCTTTCTACTTTGATTGTCACGTAATTGAATTGGTTTGAGCCTGTATGGTTTCCTTTAGAATAACGGCAGTTATATTTCAGGCTTGGCTGGGGATCAAAGGAGTTGCGTTTTTTTCCCGGAGTAATTAAAGAAAGGGAGAAGCCAGGTGTGGACGGGAGAAAGAGAGAGAAAAGGGAGAAAACGGGGACCACAGCCAGATGAATGGCCCTGATTGCGTGTTTGAAAATGAGAAATTTCTGGCTCAAAGACAAAGTGAAATTGCATTGGGTTGCCCCGGGTAGTCAATTGGGGTGACAATTGACTACTGCTGATCAGGGAACAAGGCCCAAAGTGATTTTCTCCATTCATTGGTCTCACAAAGAAATCACAGTTTCAAAGTGAAAATAATGTAATCAAAGATATGAATATGAAGCCGTATCAGATGTACAGTAACTGTATGTAGACGTTTAAACACAGGGCCCCAGTATCAGTTACTATAAAGACTTATAGTATTTTCACAACAGTATACTCCCCTGTTTGTGTATGTCGGTTTGTGTCTGTAACTATAAATTAGTTGTTGCCCAAAACATAATCAATGCACAATAACCATCCAACTGAAAGATATACCTCTTACACCTGTTACAATTTGTAAATGGTAGATAACTTGCAATTAATCCAAATTACAGTGCTCAATAGAACAGCAGAAAGATTTGACACAACTTCTAACCAGACATCCACGCAACATCCGGTTTTGGCTATGTTGAATTCAAGTTAGCGACTAATGTGAATTCAACATTTCGCGTCGTGGCCTGTTGTTGAATTTTCTTTTTGAAAAAGGTGGATTCAACCTGTGCTTCAAAAAACACACAGACCCTAATTAACCCAAAAGTCCAGTTTGTTTAATGTGTTAACCCCTTTTCCCCTTTTCTTTGTCTCCCCATAGAACAAACTAGACCTACACTTGACTGACCTTGATAAACAAGAACCGAATAAGCACAGTATCTGAAGTCATTATTTTTGACTTTGGGAACTCTACCACTGTGGCTTTCTCTAGGTCACTATAGTTTGAGTAACTGGCTCTCGGATATGGGCCAACGGCAGTCTAAGAGGAGAAGGAGACACTATCTCTCTTCATTGAGGCTGAATGGATTTTTAATTAACACATTATGCCAGTTGTTAATTGCCTGAGACGCCTGCTGGTCAAATCATTTGCTACTTTTCTATTGTACTACGGTTGCAACCATCTGTTTAAAAACACAGGGCCGGGATTAGCCTCGGTCCTGTGGTGAATGTTGACACAAGATACAGACCACCGCCACCTTATTTATCAGGACACGAATTTGCAGAAAAAGAAGGGAAAAACGATCATATTAAATCAATGTTTTTGAAAATGACAGAACGTGAGAATGTAGCTTCTGATAATGGCAGTGAAATGTTGGTCAAGTAATAAAGGAAACTCGGATCGAGTTGAAATTCAAGCGTTGTCACTTTGAATAACCCCCTAAGGTCGATGTCCGCACCAATGCAGAAATCAAATTCATAATAAAAACATCCCCATGAAAATCCATCAGTTTTAAGCTAGAGATTGGATGAGTCTCAATCCACCGCATCGGCCGATGTAACACTTCCGCATCTGTGTTCTCTGTTTTGCTCCACGACCCCCACAAGCATCTTGGGACTCGTCTGCAGTCGGTACATCTGATCTGCCAACTTCTGTCTGTGGTGTCTGAACAGTTTGGGCTACACACCCACTGTGTAAAGGTGAGACTCTCACGGACACGTACATGTTTGTTGTATTGCTCTAGGACGCCAACAGGCCCCACAAGACTTGTCTGTAGGTCCCCCAGTACCAGTTGACAAAAATAAGGGGGTAAATACATGTAAAAAAAGATAACTATGTATGTGGACAAAAAAAGATAACTAAGTATGTGGACATCTGCTTGTTAAACATCTCATTCCAAAATCATGGGCATTAATATGGAGTTGGTCCTTCCTTTGCTGCTATAACAGCCTCCACTCTTCTGGGAAGACTTTCCACTAGATGTTGGAACATTGATGCAGGGACTAGCTTCCATTCAGCCACAAGAGCATTAGTGAGGTTGGGCACTGATGTTGGACAATTAGGCCTGGCTTGGAGTCTGTGTTCCAATTCATCCCAAAGGTGTTCGATGGGGTTGAGGTAGGGGTGCTGTGCAGGCCAAGGTCTTCCAAACCGATCTCGACAAACGATATCTGTATGGACCTCGCTTCATGCACAGGGCATTGTCATGCTGAAACACGAAAGGGGCCTTCCCCAAACTGTTGCCAAAAAGTAGGAAGCACAGAATGCTGTAGCGTTAAGATTTCCCTACACTGGAACTAAGGGACCTAGCCCGAACCATGAAAAACAGCCCAGACCATTATTCCTCTTTCACCAAACTGTACAGTTGGCAATATGCATTGGGGCAGGTAACGTTCTCCTGTCATTCACCAAACCCAGATTCGTCCATCGGACTGGCAGATGGTGAAGCGTGATTCATCACTCCAGAGAACGCGTTTCCACTCCTCCAGAGTCCAATGGTGCGGCGAGCTTTACACCACTCCAGCCTACGCTTGGCATTGCGCATGGTGATCTTAGGCTTGTGTGCATTTGCTCGACCATGGAAACCCATTTCATGAAGCTCCCGACGAACAGTTCCTCTGCTGAAGTTGCTTCCAGCGGCAGTTTGGAACTCGTTGGTGAGTGTTGTAAGACGATTTTTACTCTCGACGCGCTTCAGCACTCATCGGTCCCATTCTGTGAGCTTGTGTGGCCTACCACTTCGCGGTTGAGCCATTGTTGCACAAAATTGATGCCATCTATTTTGTGAAGTGCAGCAAAGCACCCCCACAAGATGTTGCTGCCGCACCCGTGCTTCAAAGTTAGGATGATGTTCTTCGGCTTGCAAGCCTCTCTGTTTTTCCTCCATAAAGGTGGTCATTTTGGCCAAACAGTTCTATTTTTGTTTCATCAGACGAGAGTACATTTCTCCAAAAAGTACGATCTTTGTCCCCATGTGCAGTTGCAAACCATAGTCTGGTTTTTTTATGGCAGTTTTGGAGCAGTGGCTTCTTCCTTGCTGAGCGGCCTTTCAGGTTATGTCGATATAGGACTCGTTTTACTGTGGATTTAGATACTTTTGTACATTTTGTTTCCTACAGCATCTTCATAAGGGCCTTTGCTGTTGTTCTGGGATTGATTTGCAATTTTCTCACCAAAGTGCTTCCTGAGTGGTATGACGGCTGCGTGGTCCCATGGTGTTTATTCTTGCGTACTATTGTATGTACAGAAGAACGTGGTACCTTCAGGCGTTTGGAAATTGCTCCCAAGGATGAACCAGACTTGTGGAGGTTCCAATTATTTTTTCTGATTTCTTTTGATTTTCCCATGACATCATGCAATGAGGCAGTGAGTTTGAAGGTAGGCCTTAAAATACATCCACATGTACACCTCCAATTGACTCAAATTATGTCAATTCGCCTAACAGAAGCTTCGAAAGCCCTGACATAATTTTCTGTAATTTTTCAAGCTGTTTAAAGGCACAGTCAACTTAATGTATGTAAACTTCTGACCCACTGGAATTGTGATACAGTGAATTATAAGTGAAATAATCTGTCTGTAAACAATTGTTGGGAAAATGACTTGTGTCATGCACAAAGTAGATGTCCTAACCGACTTGCCAAAACTATAGTTTGTTTAACAAGAAATATGTGGAGTGGTTGAAAAACGAGTTTTAATGACTCCAACCTAAGTGTATGTAAACTTCCGACTTCAACTGTAGGTACTGAGTTGAATAGGCAAGTGGTATATTGGGTCTAAAGTCCAAGAGGAGTCTATCCAACTATAAGACCACTTACCTTTGATTCTTAATCAGCTTTGTCACTATAGGTTGAATAATATGTTACCTGTCTTTGGCTGGGATTCAAACCAATCACAGTGCGCCAACTTTTAAAAGTAATTCATGCTTAAGCCGACTTCCGCTGCGTTTAACGTGAATGCAATCTCCGCTTAAGTGAGGGAAATTCTGTTAAAGTCACATGCAGTGCGATGTTAACGCATGGCAGCTTTTTGAATGCTGGCCTAAGTTTTACAATAAATCATGTCTCAGCCCTTAATCAATCAATCTCATTTGGTACATAATCTGTGCATCTCTTCCACAATACATGTTTTACCAGCCGTGCAGACAGAACCATTCACAACTGCACTGGAGATGCGCTGACAGAGAAACTCTACGAGCGTATAGGTGTGTGTCTATGTCTGTGTGTGTGCACGTGGTCTATTAACGTTGTGTGTGTGCTGTGTGTGTGTGTGTGTGTGTGTGTGTGTGTGTGTGTGTGTGTGTGTGTGTGTGTGTGTGTGTGTGCGTGCATACATGTGTATGGTTCCAGGTGTACGTACTGATGCCTCTGTTACCCGGCTTCGAAGGCGACATCTCCTCAGGAGAGGGCCAGGCCAGCATGTACTTTAATTACAGGTAATCTCTGCTTTCACACTCTCTCACACACTCCTTCCCTAATTGCCAAATTGCCTCAATTAAGCTCTAAATAAGCAATGGACACTACAATGGACACCACTAATTACAATGGCCTGGCTAAAAACAACTGGTCCCTCATCTCACTCTTAAAAGGTCATTAAGAGACACCAAACAATATCACGTCCCCCACGCAGTGTGAATATAAAGAAAAGAAAGAAAAGAAAGCTTTGATGAGTGTGCAAAGAAGAGGGGATGGCCAGAGGAGAAAATAGGGAAAAGAAAAGAGAAGTTTAAGGGGAGATGATTGGGTGAAAAAGAAAGACAAGAGGACTGATGTCTGTTTTCTTCTCCTCCTTACACGACCATGTGCCGGGGAGATCACTCCATCGTCAAGAGACTGAAATGTGTGAGTAGGTAGACGTCCCATGGGCTGCCAATTCACGGCGTTCTCTCTCTCGCCCCCCCCCCAAACGCTCATTATCGACAGTCCACACAACCCCCATATACACGACGTCAACTGTGAAGCGCATTGGCCCTTTTGTAGAGACAAATTAAGATCCCATGTCTTTTAATGGGTTAATTCTCTGACTAACGATGCTCCTTGTTAAGGGGTAATACACCCCGGTGCAGCCGGCAGTATTAATGGGAGTACACTAGCCAATTAGCTGGAATCTTAACTGAAAGTGTTGCCGTGTGGTTTAACTAGTGAGGGGGTCTAGATGTTGGATGCTTTGATAGGAGAGGAAAGTGCAAATTATGTGTGTGAGTATGTGTGTGTGCGCATGTGTGTGTGTGAATACCACACGGTGAATGTGTGTGAATGTGGGTATGTACACTATAATATACAAAAGTATGTGGACACCACTTCAAATGAGCGGATTTGGCTATTTCAGCCACACCCGTTGCTGTCAGGTATATAAAATCAAGCACACAGCCATGCAATCTCCATAGATAAATATTGGCAGTTGAATGGCCTTAATGAAGAGCTCAGCGACTTTCAACATGGCACCGTCAGTTTGTCAAACTTCTGCCCTGCAAGAGCTGCCCCGGTCAACTGTAAGTGCTAATATTGTTAAGTGGAAACATCTAAGAGCAACAACGGCTTAGCAGGGAAGTGGTAAGGCACACAAGCTCGCAGAACGGGACCAACGAGTGCTGAAGGACATAGCGCTTAAATACCTCGGTTGCAACACTCACTACCGAGCTCCAAACTGCCTCTGGAAGTAACGTCAGCACAGTATCTGTTCGTCAGGAGCTTCATGAAATGGGTTTTTACTGCCATCTGGCAGTTCGACGGACGAATCTGAGTTTGGCGGATGCCAGGAGAACGCTACCTGCCCCAGTGCATAGTGCAAACTGTAAAGTTTGGTGGAGGAGGAATGACGAACTGGGGCTGTTTTTCATTTTTCGGGCTAGGCCCCTTAGTTCCAGTAAAGGAAAATCTTAACGCTACAGCATACAATGACATTTTAGACGATTCTGTGCAAACAACTTTGTGGCAACAGTTTGGGGAAGGCTCCTTCATTGGGCCAGTAACCGAAAGGTTGCTGGATGGAATCCCCTGAGCTGACAAGGTAAAAATCTGTTCTGCCCCTGAGCAAGGCAGTTAACCGACTGTTCCCCAGGCGCCGAAGACGTGGATGTTGATTATGGCAGCCCCCCGCACCTCTCTGATTCAGAGGGGTTGGGTTAAATGTGGAAGACACATTTCAGTTGAATGCATTCAGTGGTACAACTGACTAGGTATCCCCCCTTTCCCTATTTCCTGTTTCAGCATGACAATGATCCCATGCACAAAGTAAGGTCCATACAGAACTGGTTTGTCGAGATCTGTGTGGAAGAAATTGACTGGCCTGCACAGAGCCTTGACCTCAACAGAGCCTTGACCTCAACCCAATCTAACACCTTTGGCATTCTGTTGATTATGAGTTTTATTTTTGCAATTTATTACATTTATGGGTGTGCAATCTGCAGGGGACTCTCCAGATTTTCCTGGTTTTAATATAACTGAGGTAACTGTTTGATACATAGAACTTGGAAGCACTGAATTGAGTGACGTATGTTGTCATCTGAGTAAATAGGGACCCTAATTTGTACTGGAATCGTAAAAGAAAACTCCACGCCAAAAATATATTTTGGTATTTGTTTTATTAGTCCATTATTGATATAGTACCAAGATATTTTGCATGTCATTTTCAAGATATGGAACTTTCAAAATACTGAAATATGGCCCGTATGATGCAGGTAAAAACAACATTGAGTTTAACCTGTAGTTGTTGGCTCTCTTCAAAAGTAAAATTTCATATTCCTGCATAAATTCAGAAACGTTGTGTTCTTCTTTGCCTTGTAAATATTTTGTATGGGCTTTTTCTAAGATAGTGATTTATTTTTATTGAATTTTGAACTTATATTTAACTATTGCTGAGTATGAGATTATCATTCTGTTGATGTACATCTTAAAAGCATCCCAACCTATGTCAGGGGTCTCCTTTTCTCTGCCCTCTATGTCTAGATTTGTAATGGTAAAGGTTTAAAAAAAATTGTTTACGTATTTAATACATTTCGGGTCTTGAAGATGCTCTCTGTTCATTCTCCATATTCTGTCACTAAGTGTATTTTCAGTTGGTATAATTAAGCATGATAAAGGAGAATGATCCGATAATACTATGTTATGGAGTTTTGAACCCAATAAATTGTTGTGCATTTTTACAACTACAAATGTAATCAGTTCTTGAATAGCTTTTCTTGCTTTGAGAAAAAAAGTAGTATTTTGTAGTTGGGTGGCAAGTTTCCTAGGGGTTAAGAGCATTGGGCCAGTAAACAAAAGGCCGCTGGTTTGAATCCCAGAGCCAAATAGGTGAAAAATCTATTGATGTGCCTTTGAGTAAGGCACTTAACCCTAATGGCTCTTGTAAGTAGCTCTGGATAAGAGCGTCTGCTAAATGACGTAAATGTAAACATTTTATCTCCAGGTGTCCTGTAGAGATGACATTTTTCAGCCTCTTTGGAGGTTCCTTGAATTTGCCCTTTTTATTGCTGTGTCTGTCTAACTTGCCAAATGTGTGATTTAGGGCACCTGCTAAGATAATATAGTGCCTTGCAAAAGTATTCACCCCCTTGGCATTTTTCCAACTTTGTTGCATTACAACCTGTAATTTACATAGATTTTTATTTGGATTTCATGTAATGGACATACACAAATAGTCCAAATTGGTGAAGTGAAACGGAAAAAATAACTTGTTTCAAAAAATTCAAAAAAATGGAAAAGTGGTGCTTGCATATGTATTCACCCCCTTTGCTATGAAGCCCCTAACTAAGATCTGGTGCAACCAATTACCTCCAGAAGTCACATAATTAGTTAAATAAAGTCCACCTGTGTGCAATCTAAGTGTCACATGATCTCAGTATATATACACCTGTTCTGAAAGCCCCAGAGTCTGCAACACCACCAAGCAAGCGGCACCACAAAGCAATCGGCACCACCAAGCAAGCGACACCACCAAGCAAGCGACACCACCAAGCAAGCGACACCACCAAGCAAGCGGCACTATGAAGACCAAGGACCTCTCCAAACAGGTCAGGGACAAAGTTGTGGAGAAGTACAGATCAGGTTTGGGTTATAAAAAAAATATAATCAAAACTTTGAACATTACACGGAGCACCATTAAATCCATTATAAAATGTTTTAAATAATGTGGAACCACAACAAACCTGCTAAGAGAGGGTCGCCCACCAAAACTCACAGACCATGCAAGGAGGGCATTAATCAGAGAGGCAACAAAGGGACCAAAGATAACCCTGAAGGAGCTGCAAAGCTCCACAGCGGAGATTGGAGTGTCTGTCCATAGGACCACTTTAAGTCGTACACTCCATAGAGCTGGGCTTTACGGAAGAGTGGCCAGAAAAAAAGCAATTTCTTTAAGAAAAAAAAGAAAGCAAACACATTTGGTGTTTGTCTAAAAAGGCATGTGGGAGACTCCCCAAACATATGGAAGAAGGTACTCTGGTCAGATGAGACAAATGTTGCGTTTTGTCCATCAAAAAATGCTATGTCTGGCGCAAATCCAACACCTCTCATCATGCCGTGGGGATGTTTTTCATCTGCAGGGACTGGGAAACTGGTCAGAATTGAAGGATTGATGGATGGCGCTAAATACATGGAAATTCTTGAGGGAAACCTGTTTCAGTCTTCCAGAGATTTGAGACTGGGATGGAGGTTCACCTTCCAGCAGGACATTGACCCTAAGCATACTGCTAAAGCAACACTCGAGTGGTTTAAGGGGAAACATTTAAATATCTTGAAATGGCCTAGTCAAAGCCCAGTCCTCAATCCAATTGAGAATCTGTGGTATGACTTAAAGATTGCTGTACACCAGCGGAACCCATCCAACTTCAAGGAGCTGGAGCAGTTTTGCCTTGAAGAATGGGCAAACATCCCAGTGGCTAGATGTGCCAAGCTTATAGAGACATACCCCAAGAGACTTGCAGCTGTAATTGCTGCAAAAGGTGGCTCTATGTAACGGATGTGAAATGGCTAGCTAGTTAGCGGGTACGCGCTACTAGCATTTCAATCAGTTACGTCACTTGCTCTGAGACTTAAGTAGGGTTTCCCCTTGCCTCAAGCTCGCCTTTGTGGAGCATGGTAACGATGCTTCGTGTGTCAGTTGTTGATGTGTGCAGAGCGGTCCTGCGTTCGCGCCGTGTCGGGGCGAGGGGACGACGTAAAGTTATACTGTTACATTGGTGCCGTGACCCGATCACTGGTTGCTGCGGAAAAGGAGGAGGTTGAAAGGGGTGAGTGTAACGGATGTGAAATGGCTAGCTACTTTACTGAGTTACAGTTCATATAAAGAAATCAGTCAATTGATCAATTCATTAGGCCCTAATCTATGGATTTCACATGACTGGGAATGCAGATATGCATCTGTCGTCACAGATACCTTAAAAAACGTAGGGTATGGACCAGAAAACCTGTCAGTATCTGGTGTCACCGCAGCAGATCTCCTTCGTATAGAGTTAATCAGGCTGTTTATTGTGCCTGTGGAATGTTTTTCTACTCCTCTTTATTAGCTGTGCGAAGTTGTGATATTGGCAGAACTGGAACACACTGTTGTACAGTCAATCCAGAGCATCCCAAACATGCTCTATGGTAACAGTCTCTGATGAGTATGCAGGCCATGGAAGAACTGAGACATTTTCAGTTTCCAGAAATTGTGTACAGATCCTTGCGACATGGGCCGTGAGGTGATTGATGTACTGCCAAACTCTCTAAAATGACGTTGGAGGCAGCTTGTGTTAGAGAAATTAACTCTCAATTATCTGGCAACACCTTTGGTTGACATTCCTGCAATAGTATCCAATTGCACACATTCGTGCATTGTTGTGTGACAAAAATTCATATTTTAGCGATGGCCGTTATTGTCCCTGCACAAGTGCACCTGTGTAATGATCCTGCTGTTTAATCAGCTTTTCGATATGCACACATTTCAGGCTAGATTATCTTGGAAAGGAGTAATGCTCACTAACAGGATATATACAAATTTGTGCACAAAAGTTTTGAGAAATAAGCTTTTTGTGCGTTTGGAACATTTCTGGAATATAATTTCAGTTCATGGAACATGACCAAAACTTTACATTTGTGTTTATAATTTTGTTCAATATTATTTCCATAAAAAAAAATATTTGCCCCCGGGGGGATATACAATGAAATCAATATCTTTTTTCAGCATGGAATCTACAATTCAAAATTAGAAAATGCGTCTTGGTACATGTGCTGGATATAAGGGAAAAGGGAGTTATTCTTGTTTATCAGGATGCAACACCTCTGCTCTTTCTTTCATTCAATGTGTTTGAGCCAATCAGTTGTGTTGTCAAATGGGGGGGGTATACAGAAGATAGCCCTATTTGTATAAGACCAATTCCATATATGCAAGAACAGCTCAAATAAGCAAAGAGAAATGACAGTCTATCATTAGTTTAAGACATGGTCAGTCAATACGGGTTTTAGAAAAACATACTCCACTGATTCATGTCTACTTTACTTGACTGACTCATCAGGAACGAGATTGTGGGAAATCTCTGTGGAATGGTACTGCTTGACCTACAAAAGGCCTTTGATACAGTTAACCACTGTCTCCTAATCTCCAAAATGGAGCACTGGGGTTAAGCAGTATCCCTCTAGGCTGGGTAAAGTCCTTTTATCAGGTAGGAGCAGGTAGTAGAGGTTAATGGTTCACTGTCTCGGGCAAAACTAATGATTGTGGTGTTCCCGCAGGGGAGCGTGCTTGGGCCTCTACTGTTTTTACTGTATATTAACGATATGAAAGATGCTTGTTCTTGACGTCTTTCCTCTATGCGGATGACTACACTTCTGGTGTCTCACAAAAGTAAACTATGTTGGAGAGCATACTTAGCACAGAACTCACTAACATTAGCAAATGCTTGCGAATAATATGTCTTTGCACTTAGGAAAACTGTTAGCTACCTGGAATGTATACTTGATGGAATCTTGGGAGGAGTGAGCATGGCCCAATAAAGTGCTAGAGAAGTTAATGCCAGGACTACGTTTTGGCTAGAAAGTCAAGTTGCTTGATAGGACCCCGTGAAAGTGCTAGCACTGCCCTCATCAATGCCATTTAACTACGATAGTACTTCCTGTTTCTAAGCTTATGAAGGGGAAACCAGAGAGCCCAGAATAAGCTGTCAGGTAGTATTGAAGGTGAGTCCACGTACTCACATAGGCAGAGCTGCTTTCATAACTAAACTGTCTGTATGTTGAGGCTAGGGTGTCCCAGATTAGACTAGGTTTGGTTAAAATAAGTATTTGTGCTTCTGCCCCAGATATCTAACTGATTACTTTCCCGTGTTAGGGATGCACACAACCCAGCACCAGATCAGTGTTGCTGATATGTGCTTATACAGGTTCATGAGTAATGCTGGGAAAGGTACTTTATTTGTATAATGGAGCCTCAGAATGGAATGAGTTGCCTCTGCCCATAAAAACAACGTCCTCTCGGGGAGCTTTTAAATAAAAGTAAAAAATATGTTTGATGTCTTCTGTGAATAACCCCTACGATTTAACTGCAATGATGAGATAGATGTTCTTCTTCTTTGATTTTATTTCATATTTCAATGCCATACTTAGTTATTCTGTGTTCGAACTTGCCTAGCCATCTTGGCTCAAGAGGCACAATGGAAATAGTCCAACATTATTGTGTGTTATCCTCAATGGAAATAAGTCCCAGACTTATTGTGTTTATCCTCGATGATTTAACAGTGGAAATAAGTCCCAGACGTTATTGTGTGTTATCCTCGATGATTTAACAGTGGAAATAAGTCCCAGACTTATTGTGTGTTATCCTCGATGATTTAACATTGAAATAAGTCCCAGACTTTATTGTTTGTTATCCTCCATGATTTAACAATATAAATAAGTCCCAGACTTATGTGTGTTATCCTCCCATGATTTAACAGTGGAAATAAGTCCCAGACTTTATTGTGTGTTATCCTCAATGGAAATAAGTTCCAGACTTTATTTGTGTTATCCTCCATGATTTAACATTGGAAATAAGTCCCCGACTTGATTGTGTTATCCTCGATGATTAACAATGGAAATAAGTCCCAGACTTTATTTTGTGTTATCCTCCATGATTTAACATGAAATAATTCCAGACTTTATGTGTGTTATCCTCCATGATTTAACAGTGAACATACATCCCAGACTTGATTGTGTGTTATCCTCGATGATTTAACAGTGGAAATAAGTCCCAGATTTATTGTGTGTTATCCTCCAGATTTAACAATGGGAATAAGTTCCAGACTCTATTGTGTTTCCTCCATGATTAACAGTGAAATAAGTCCCAAACTTTATTGTGCTTATCCTCCATGATTTTACAGTGGAAATAAGTACCAGACTTTGTGTTATCCTCAATGAAAAAGTCCCAGACGTATTGAGTATAGAGATGAATGTTACAAGTATTAACAGTGTTTCCTATGTCATTAATATACAAGTGAACAATAATGGACCCAAAATCTAACCCTGAGAATACCCTTTGAATCTCAAGAAATTCAGATTTAACCCATCTGTCAAGATGGCCTGAGTTCTGTTGCTAGATAAATCTGAAACCATAAACAGGCTGTATATCCCAGGCCTATTATTGATAACTTCTTCAGCAAAACAGAATGATCAACATTGTTCAAAATGCCTCACAGCGTCAATTAACAAGGCAGCACAGCTCTTTTTAGCATCCAAGGCATTGACAAGATCATAACAACTAGCGTGGTTGCTATGCCCAGGTAACGTCTGCTTCCAACTCACACTCTCAAATACATAGATCCTGAACTCAGCTCACTCTCCAGATCCCAATCACCAATTCTGATCACCTGTTCACACACCTGTATGTCATTATCACACACTTTTAGTTCAGTTCTTTGCACCCCATCATTGTGAGGTATTGTTTGTTATGATACTTATAAGGGTTTATAGTTTAAGGTAATGACATAATTATTAGATTATGTAACATGTATAATTAATAATTAAACAAACATAACTATTAGTAATTATTAGATTATGTAACATTATCTTGAATAATTAGAGTATAAACTTAAAGTCCAATAAGTTTTGGTCGAGACAAGTAGAAATATGTGTGTGTGACTAAGAAAACACAGAGAACAATTAAACTATGCATGACCTTACCTGGTTAGTACTCTAAAAAACGTACACAGAAAGGAGGCCTGTCAAGGTCCCTCTAATCTAAGGAGAGGAACGGAATGGAACTGCCAGCTTGATAGTTACGAGGCATGTTGACTGGGGAAATATACAGCCCACCTACTGTCTGTGTGTGTGTGTGATCCCCCTACTGTTGTGTTGTCTGTATGTGCGTGTAATAGGTAGGGGGTGGGAGTTATAAAAATACATCTCTTTGCATTTTTGGACTTCAGAACGTTCTCTGAAAAAACCGTACGGACCTTTTGCATAAGCTGAGTCTTTGCCTAATTATTATTATTTAAACCCAGGGTCTTACAAACCTCGGGGATTGGTCAAAGCTTAAATAATTGTTTAGTTATCATCATTGGGATTGAAAATTCTCGTGACAGCTTGGTCTTTCAGCCGGATCTCAATACCTGCTTCTGTCGTCCCATGGGGACACCGAAACCAGAGCGACTTACAAATTGGTGCATTCACCTTATGATATCCAGTGGAACAACCACTTTACAATAGTGCATCTAACTCTTTTAAGGGGGGTTAGAAGGATTACTTTATCCTATCCTAGGTATTCCTTAAAGAGGTGGGTTTCAGGTGTCTCCGAAGGTGGTGATTGACTCCGCTGACCTGTCGTGAGGGAGTTTGTTCCACCATTGGGTGCCAGAGCAGCGAACAGTTTTGACTGGGCTGAGCGGGAACTGTACTTCCTCAGAGGTAGGGAGGCGAGCAGGCCAGAGGTGGATGAACGCAGTGCCCTTGTTTGGGTGTAGGGCTTTTGGAATACTTCCTGATAACAATATTAAATAAAAACATGTGAGCTACTGAGCCAGCAATAAGGGGTGCTGCACACTCAAGCAGAACAGGCTCCTAATGATCAGCCCCTGCGGATTTTTTTTCAAATTTTAGCAAAGCATCCAGGACTTTTTTATCAGTGAATTTCCCCCAAATAAATCTCCTGACCAGCATTTTCAGTATCATTCAATAGATTTTCACCATCAACATCCAAACTACTCTTTTCAAGAGCTGCCTTTGAAATACATTCAAGTATATAGCCCCAAAGATAAAATGGTGATTCAATGATTTAATGATATCAATTTTGTCAGTAATAGGGCCAGAATCTAAATAAATGTATTGGGGGTGAGAAAAGGAGACACAACCCTTCAGTGTACATTCAGATAGTTTATTAACATAATAATCAGATGTAGCTTTTTTAACTAGTTTTACACACATATTTATCAATCGCCTAAAAGACTGCCAGCCTGGGCCCAGAGTCTGGGAATTTAGCTTTGGCTCAGGCAGCATCTCTGTTGTGTATGAGTTCAGATAGCTCTGGATGGAACCAAGGACAATCATAATTTAATCCTCAGTTTTTTTAAAGGGAGCATGTACTGTATATCTACAACACAATTGAAAACATTTGAGAAGTGGTTCAGAGACAACTCTAGGTCAGGTATAGATACAGTACAATCAAAGTCACCAAAATAAAGGTCACAAAAAAAGGCCTGTTCATTGAAATGTTTAAAATTCTTCTTGTTGATAAAACGAGGTTTGGATCTAGGCATCTGTATATCCCTGAAACATACAATGGAACAGTGGTCACTAATATCCAAAGCAAATACCCCACTCCCAGCATATTTCTCTGGAATATGTGTAAATATGAGGTCAATCAAAGTTGATTTCGTAGGGTCCTTTAAGTTTGGACGAGTAGGCTTTGTAATCAGCTGGGACACATTTAGATTAGTACAAAAATCCTTTAAACAGTCAGCATCCTGCGTTCCCCATGCAATATTAAAATCTCCATCCATCAACACCTCTGGGGTAGTAGAAATGGCAATTAAATCAGTGAGTTTGTTTAGTACACACTTCTTGGCGGAGGGTGGACGATAGATTCCTATAACTGTTATTTTTGAGTTTGAAGAGTGAAGACTTAAACTGAAGACTTACAGGCAACACTTGACATTGTTAAGGACTGGAGGTGGCCTTCAACAGAGACACAGAAAGAAGATTCTTTGTAAAAATAGCAATACCACACAGTCCACAGTCCACAGTCCAGGGTTTTATCAGTTAACCATGTTTCAGATAAAATACAAATATCAGGGTTTGCCTGAGAGGCCCAGATCTTGACATGATCGATTTTAGATAATACTGAATGTTAAGATGTAAAAATGTCAAACCTTTTCCGCATTTAAAATCACACCTAGTTTCAATTTAAGTCAGATTACTTTGAGATTTCATAACAACAGGAGACTTATACCTATTAGGAAAATAAAACAAAGTAGGAATAGCAATGACATTTCTCCGGTGAGCACCATTAGGCATGTCACCACGTTCAGATACAACATGTGGATCTCTCACAGTGACCAAAGAGGAGATAGTAAAAACTGACTTAAATGTAATGCTAATATTTGTCCTCACATCATACTGTGATCATACTGTCATCGTTGTTCGGAAAGATAATATAACATAAAAACAACACAAGACAATGTAAGATAACACAAACCAACACAGTCATAGTGGATAACCATACGGTCACCATCGGTTAGTTAGACTGCATTTAACCCTGTACCCAACAAAATATGACATGACAAAAAAATACACAACTCATCTCTGTCAGGACGACAGCGTTGACTGCATTACACAGGACAGCACAGCACACCAAGGCGCTCGCCACCCGTTTCAATAACTCTGCAGTTGAAACAGCTAGTAGTACACCATCCACCCAGCAGATGGCACTGTCATCTAAGGAAATAGCAGGGAACATGCTACAGTCTATACTGCAGTGTTTGGCTGCAGATGTGTTCTGAAAACCGTTAAAAGAGCATTCGCATTCTCAATTATCCCCCTAGCTAAACCAAATCAATTGTCTTCTTCCTCATAACAAGATGCTTACCATCCAGATACATGAAAAGAGATTAGGTGAATAGGGCCCATGAACCAAAACACGCTTGCATCATGAGAAGGAAGTAATGTTGGCCTTCATCCAGATACCTAGTGAAAAGTACCCTAATCTCAAATCAACCCAAAGCCCCCACCATCTAGATTCTAGATGCAAGGCACTTATGGAGATCTGACAGGATTGGATAGGTATCCGTAACATGGCAAATATTCCACCTGTCCTATCAGAGGGCAAGATGGAGCTGCCACCATATTTCTTACACCTATCAAATCCTCTCAGATCTACACAAGTACCTAGGGGGGAGATACTAGAGGCTGATTTGGGATTCAGAGGTTAGAGTGCAATAATATATTGGTATACAAAATGCTAGGCTAAGAAAGCTGAATAATGGATTGATTGATTTTATTAGATTAATGCTAAAAAAAAACATTTTTAAAAGCTCATCCTGTGCGTCTGCCGGCAGGCTCGGACAATAGCAATGATAGGAGCATGCTGCGTGAATGGACAATGAAACATAGCCGTGGGATTTAGGGGTGCTGAGGGCGCTGCAGGACGCCCTGATAAATAAACGTTTAAAAAAATCTTTGTTTCACTGAACATGCCATACAAATAAAGGCATTTTCATTTATATGAAGAGTGCCTTACTCCTCCTTTCTATTTGATGATCAATTGACCCCTTTTACCAAAGAGCACATTCTATCTACAAAGACCTACTGTCTACCCTAGCAGTGCTGCCCCTTCCTAATTTGTTATATAAGAATATAAGATACTTCATAAAGTGAAGGTAATAATGGCACTGAGCGTACAAAACATTAATATTGAGTTGCACCCCCCTTTGCCCTCAGAACAGCCTCAATTTGTCAGGGCATGGACTACAAGATGCCAAAAGTGTTCCACAGGGATGCTGGCCCATTGTGACTCCAATGCTTCCTACAGTTGTGTCGAATTGGCTGGATGTCCTTTGGGTGGTGGACCATTCTTGATTACACACAGGAAACTGTTGAGTGTGAAAAACCCAGCCGTGTTGCAGTTCTTGACACACTCAAACCGGTGAGCTTGGCACCTACTACTTTGGATTTTAAATTATACAAAATGCAGAATGTCAGCTTTAATTTTAGGGTATTTTCATCCATATTGGGTTAGCAGTTTTTGTGCATAGTCCTCCCATTTCAGGGAACCAAAAGTATTTGGACAAAATCACATATCTGTATTAAAGTAGTGAAAAGTTTAGTATTTGGTCCCATATTCCTAGCACGCAATGATTACATCAAGTTTGTGACTCTACAAACATGATGGATGCATTTGCTGTTTGTTTTGGTTGTGTTTCATATTATTTTGTGCCCAATAGAAATGAATAGTAAATATGTATTATGTCATTTTGGAGTCACAGGATTAGAATATGTTTCTACACGTCTACATTAATATGGATGCTATCATGGTTATAGATGATCCTGAATTAATCGTCAATAATGATGTTTGAGAAAGCTACAGAAGCACAAATATCATACCCCTCAAAAATATTGACAAATATTATTATTTACAAATAAAATGACACAATACATAATTTACCATTCAATTCTGGTGGGTAAGAGCGTTGGGCCAGTAACCGAAAGGTTGCTGGATCGAATCCCCCGAGCTGACAAGGTAAAAATATGTCGTTCTGCCCCTGAGCAAGGCTGTCAACCCACTGTTCCCCGGGCGCCAATGACGTGGATGTCGGTTATGGCAGCCCCCCTGCACCTCTCTGATTCAGAGGGGTTGGGTTAAATGCGAAAAACACATTTTAGTTGAATGCATTCAGTTGTACAACTGACTAGGTATCCCCCTTTTCTATGTACATAAAGTGCTGTCATTTCTAAACGGTTCACCCGATATGGATGATTTGTATCATTTCAAATCCAAAGTGCTGGAGTATAGAGCCAAAACAACAACAAAAAATGTCACTGTCCCAATACTTTTGGAGCTCACTGTTGGTGCCAAAAGGCCTTTATTTGAAATTATGCAATACTGTACAAACAAACCAAAATGGATTTATATGCTATAGTTTATAAAATATATCAGATATTTTTGCCCACACAATTCCACACATAAATTAATTGAATCTGAAAGAACATTCACAGTCATGTACCAACATATTTCCTTTCACCCTTTAATTATAACTATTTTTATTTGGGTTGTTCTACTACAGAACAAGAAACCAGGATTCGAATAGAATTAAGTGGTTATAAGCAAACTGACAGTAAGTGTACAATGAAACACTGGAGACTGGGAGAGACACAGGCACAATTAACAAAGACAACAGGGGAATCACAATGAATTATAGCTATAAAGTTCAAGCATTTCAATCATCATATTTCATAAATTAAAGTTATAGCAACAAAATACAATTCATATGTATCCATTGTTTTGGTGTGGTATTGTATAGCTATATTGTAATAAAATAATCTCTCAAGACGATATAATAGCAAGATGACACAATGTCCTGTAGCTTGTAGACTTGATCATTTATATGACTCTCATTTTGTATTTCCCGATAAACACTCCCTGACATTCACAACTAAAAGGACAGTGATGCTAATCAAAGGTTGTTGTGACAGGGTACCACAGAGGTTCTGTTTAATGGACACTATAAAAACTCCCTGCATAGAAAAACATCAACGTGGAAAAGTACAGATGTCAATGGGACTCTAAAATCAGTGGTTCCAAACCTTTGCATTGAGGCATTGACCCTTTTTGATGTTCTTGTGAGCCACCAAACCAGGGGAGAACGACTGCCCCCTCACATTGAAGCCACAAAGTTCAAGGCCGACCGCGATACTGCAGGCATTGTTTGCAGAAAACAGGATCTCCACTTACAGTGAATGGGAAAAGTGCAATCTTTGTGAAGACAATCATGGTACCAACAATTGCTTCTATTACACCAGATGTGTGTCCTTGAACCAATTTTTAAAATCGCACACAGAAGAAGTTATAAGGACAAATGACCCCCACGATGAAATCGGGAGGGGAGGAGGGAATCTGGATCTGTCTCCGTCTGTTAGTATGTTTGTTACACGCAAACAGCACTGGCTAGATTTGGACAACATTTATTGAATGATGCGTCTTGTCATAGAGATCAGTAATTTACAAAATTACACTGATTGGCCAGATGGTGGCGCTATAACAAGCAATTGAAAATGCCATCTTTGAATGGTCACACCGCTAACCCCATTTGACCTAAAGTCATGAAATTCGGGACATAGGTCCCTCTCCTCACAAGGAAAAAATTTGCCTCAGGGAGCCATAAGGTCTGCCGTGACGGATTTTCCTCAATTTAGAATTTTGTGAGAAAAAACACAAAACGCTACTCCTCTGGCACCGAATGACCGATCTGCACGAAACTTGATCTTAAAACGCTACTCCTCTGGCACCGAATGACCGATCTGCACGAAAAAAACTTGATCTTAAAACGCTACTCCTCTGGCACCGAATGACCGATCTGCACGAAACTTGATCTTAAAACGCTACTCCTCTGGCACCGAATGACCGATCTGCACGAAACTTGATCTTAAAACGCTACTCCTCTGCACACGAATGACCGATCTGCACGAAACTTGATCTTAAACGCTACTCCTCTGGCACCGGAATGACAGATCTGCACGAAACTTGATCTTAAAACGCTACTCCTCTGCACCCGATGACGATCTGCACGAAACTTGATCTTAAAACGCTACTCCTTCTGGCACGAATGACAGATCTGCACGAAACTTGATCTTAAAACGCTACTCCTCTGGCACCGGATGACCGATCTGCACGAAACTTGATCTTAAAACGCTATTCCTCTAGCTTACCCATACAATTATCAGACACCACTGGCCCGAATTTGACTAAACTTGGGTGAATGATGCGTCTTGCTACATAGATCCGTCATTTCCAAAATTACACTGATTGGCCAAAGGGTGCACTATAGTAATCAAATGTACGTGCATTAGTCACACACAAAATCTCAGATACCACTTGCCCGATTTTGATGAAACTTGGGTGAATGATGAGTCTTGCCATACAGATCCATCATTTACAAAATCACACGGATTGGCCCAAGGGGGACGCTGCATCATTCGTGGGGGACGACATGTTTATTGTTGCCTCGATTTAGTTGCAAATTGCAGCCTGCAGTACCCCGGTCGGACTTTAACCTGAGATACTCAATGAGAGGGGGAAGCACTGAGCTGGCCTGCAATGTCACTTCCTGGAGTAGCTCAAACTGCGTATGTTAGGTCTTCTTTAGACGCCATCTTAACTGACTTTTTTGGCTTCAAATGGGCTATTGAGTCTTCACATAGGAATGAATGGTGTCATGGGATTGGCTTTGTACATTCATATACAGCCTTTAAACCAAACAGCTAAAGCGGTGTTTCTAACAATCAACGTTCTTGAAATGGCCTTAACTGCAAACCAAGAGACATTTTCCTGTGTCCACAAGCCGCCATTTTGAGAAAAAAACTGATCCTAACGTCCCACAGATGTAAGACGGCTGCTGATGGAGAGACTTGTGAGGAGGATGTCCACGCTGTCACTTCCCCGATCAGTCAAGTATGAATGGGATATGCTTGAAAAAAACGTTTCAAGAAAGGTTTCAACCACCAGAGTACTGTATTGACACCGAGTACTCTGAGCTATAGTGGTCTATCCTAGTTCTCGTTCGATATGTGAACGTGGTTGAATCTTCTGAGTTTCCCCTTTAAATATCTATGAGGTCATCACCACTCTCGTCACTCTCAACGGTCAGCTGACGCGTCCACCATTTCTTGACCTCTGACCCCGAGGAGGCTTCGTCACTCACAGGGTTCATCTTACACACCATGGACTTGACACTGGTACGACCTGGACAGATAGAGAAAGAAGAGATTTGGCTCATGGAAAAACAATATGCGAGAATCTGTTGGCATACAGCATTGCTCGAATGTTATTTTTTCTAGATTCCTAGGCTTTAGTCACGCAGATGACATGGTTCGACACACATTGACAATGGTCAGTCACATTGGTTTCGTGAGCACGGAGTTCATCTTTGTTGACACTGCACACACACACATGAGCGCACACACACACACACGTGACTGACCTGCAGGTAGTCTCCACTGTCCCAGTTTCCTCTGAGGGCGTTCTGAGGAGTCCTGCCTGTATCCCCCACGGTCTGACAGAGTAGGACTCAGCAGCTGTTGGAGACCACTCAACTACAGGTAGGTAGGTGTAGAAAAGTTTTATAGTACATGTATGAACCATTGTATAATTTCCTGTTAAGAGCATTCACCCCAAAAATTGTACTGCAAGTTTCTTACCTGGCATAAGTGTACCTACTACAGACTGTACAGAAAACCTTCCCATAGAAACTCTACCATCTTATCCATCTTGCTGGTGTGAGGTGTGTGGTTCAATTAATGTTTGTGTGTGTGGGTGTGTGCGCGCGCGTGTGTACCTCTGGCTGTGTTGAATGGTCCTGGTTAGCATTGATGTCCTCACTAGGCAGGGTGGTCTGTATGCTGGGGGGGTTGAGGAAGCGACTGAGCTCCTGCTGCTGGCTCTCTCTCAGGCTATGGATGATGCTGCATGACTGTTGCTGCTTCTGTAGCAGGAGAGACCGGGAGAGTGAGTCCTCAAAGGACACTATGCAGCATAGAACAAAGCACAAAAACGATGGAGCAGTGTATACAAACATGACTTCTGTGTATTCTGTCGGGGAAGTGACAGGGGAGTGGGTCCTCACAAAACTAAACAGAACAATTGGTTGTCTCAACATACAAAACTTCACAATTGGCAGTTCCTTCAAGCATGACTGTTGCTGTTACTGTAGGAGAGAGAGTGCAGTGGGTCCTCACACACTGCTACTGTGCACAGCAGACTGTTTTGTTAAGCAGCGGGTCCTCACAAAACACCTTACAGCACAAATCAGTAAGTCCACAAGAACAATCAACCCCCCCTGGTGTGTGTTTGTGTGTGTATATACAGTTGAAGTCGGAAGTTTACATACACCTTAGCCAAATACATTTTAACTCAGTTTTTCACAATTCCTGACATTTAATCCTAGTAAAAATTCCCTGTCTTAGGTCAGTTAGGATCACCACTTTATTTTAAGAATGTGAAATGTCAGAATAATAGTAGAGAATGATTTATTTGAGCTTTTATTTCTTTCATCACATTCCCAGTGGGTCAAACGTTTACATACACTCAATTAGTATTTGGTAGCATTGCCTTTACATTGTTTAACTTGGGTCAAACGTTTTGGGTAGTCTTCCACAAGCTTCCCACAATAAGTTGGGTGAATTTTGGCCCATTCCTCCTGACAGAGCTGTTGTAACTGAGTCAGGTTTGTAGGCCTCCTTGCTCGCAAACGCTTTTTTAGTTCTGTCCACAAATTTTCTATAAGAATTGAGGTTAGGACTGATGGCCACTCCAATACCTTGACTTTGTTGTCCTTAAGCCATTTTGCCACAACTTTGGAAGTATGCTTGGTGTCATTGTCCATTTGGAAGACCCATTTGCGACCAAGCTTTAACTTCCTGACTGATGTCTTGAGATGTTGCTTCAATATATCCTCATAATTTTCCTACCTCATGATGCCATCTATTTTGTGAAGTGCACCAGTCCCTCCTGCAACAAAGCACACCCACAACATGATGCTGCCACCCCCGTGCTTCACGGTTTGGATGGTGTTCTTCGGCTTGCAAGTCTCCCCCTTTTTTCTCCAAACATAACGATGGTCATTATGGCCAACAGTTCTATTTTTGTTTCATCAGACCAGAGGACATTTCTCCAAAAAGTACGATCTTTGTCCCCATGTGCAGTTGCAAACTAGTCTGGCTTTTCTATGGCGGTTTTGGAGCAGTGGCTTCTTCCTTGCTGAGTGGCCTTTCAGGTTATGTCGATATAGGACTGGTTTTACTGTGGATATAGATACTTTTGTACCTGTTTCGTCCAGCATCTTCACAAGGTCCTTTGCTGTTGTTCTGGGATTGATTTGCACTTTTCACACAAAAGTACGTTCATCTCTAGGAGACAAAACACGTCTCCTTTCTGAGCGGTATTACGCCTGGAAATTGCTCCCAAGGATGAACCAGATTTGTGGAGGTCTACAATTTTTTTTCTGAGGTCTTGGCTGATTTCCTTTGATTTTCCCATGATGTCAAGCAAAGAGGCACTGAGTTTGAAGGTAGGCCTTGAAATACATCCACAGGTACACCTCCAATTCACTCAAATTATGTCAATTAGCCTATCAGAAGCTGCTGAAGCCATGACATAATTTTCTGGAATTTTCCAAGCTGTTTAAAGGCACAGTCAACTTAGTGTATGTAAACTTCTGACCTACTGGATTTGTGATACAGTGAATTATAAGTGAAATAATCTGTCTGTAAAAAATTATAATATATACTGTATATACACAGTACGAGTCAAACGTTTGGACACACCTCCTCATTCCAGGGTTTTTCTGGAATTTTTATTTATTTATTTTTACTATTTTTTTTTTTTTTTTTTTTTTACTATTTTCTACATTGTAGAATAATAGTGAAGACATTAAAACTATGAAATAACACATATGGAATCATATAGTAACCAAAAAAGTGTTACTACATGATCCACCACCCAAAGCACATCCAGCCAACTGGACACAACTGTGGAAAGCATTGGAGTCAACATGGGCCAGCATCCCTGTGGAATGCCCCGACGAATTGAGGCTGTGCTTCAGGCAAACGGAGTGGGGGTGCAAGTCAATAAAGTATGGTGTTCTTAATGTTTGGGCCTCTTACAGCACGGATGCGTTTGAGGCACTTCTTGAGCCACATGCGTATGGTCTGCTTGGCCACCTCTTCTTCTATGGTGTACTCCAGCTGCTCTCTAGCCAGCAGCTCCTCCAGCTGTAGAGACTTCCTGATATCCACTGAGCGGTACGACAACATACTGCAGAAACACAGGGGGCACATGGCAGAGAAAGAATGGTAGAAGATTGAATAGATGAGCACTCTATACGTTACTGTGGCCTAAAATACATCCTAATAAACGACAACTATATCATGTTTTACAAGGACTAAATAGGTCTACAGAACAATATGAAAACACACTGTGGGAAACAATACAGCCCCCCCACACACAAAAAAACCTATATTAGGATTAAGCATGTGTGCTTAGTGTTGTCACCTGTGCACGTTGTAGAAAGTGTGTCTATGTGTGCGTGCTGTTGTCACCTGAGCACGTCGTGGAAGGTGACGTCCCCTCCGTTGTGCAGCCTCTCCATCTCATAGCACATGTGTTTGAACAGCAGCTTGTCCTTATCCAGGTCTACCTCTAGCCTGCCCCTCAGCAGACGCAGCAGGAACTTCACCCGAGATGTTGGGATCACTCCCTGAGAGAGAGTGGATAAAGGTCACCCCACCTGTCCAGACTTTTCTCTCCCTCCCTCCGTCCCTCCGGCTCTTCTCCACTTCCAACCCTTGCGTCTCCACATGGTTCCTTCCCTATCATATCAGTTGGTTTCTCCCGCTCTCGCTCTATCTCTCCTTTCTCTCACTCTCCCGCCATCCATCTCTCCAGCTTTCCTCCACCTCCCCACAAGGTTCCCCCTCTCTCTCTCTCTCTCTCTCTCTCTCTCTCTCTCTCACCTCTCTCTTGTCATCCACATTGTTCCAGATAATCTGAAAGTGTCGGAGGTCGTTGTAGCTCAGTAGCTGGTCCTCCTCAGTGGAGTAGAAGAGAGAGAAGTTCTCCACGATGATGGCTGCAAAACACACACATTTCTGGGGTTATCTCACCTGTCTGAACATTTCAATGTAGTATACTTACATCCAGCAGATATGTCTGGGACACAACAATGTCATCTCATGCAATAGTTATTTACATCTAGAATTTGCTACCATACTGCCTTTTACGGCTTAAAAACTAAAGAGATGGCTCCAGTTATGTTTTCTGACTTTGATTTATCACCTTTGTTACAGGATTTGGCTTATCCATTTATATTTCGAAGTTGGACGCTAGCACGTGGGGCGCACTGACTGGTGTCACCTCGTTAGTCAGTATATATTATACCTGTTCTGGTTGGTCATCTCGTTAGTGGAAAGATGCTTTACCTGTGCTGGCCCAGGTGCTATTTAAGAGTGGCTGGCTCAGTGCTCCAGTGGTCTTGAGAAACGTGGAGAGTTAACACCTTTAGTTGGCTCTCCAAATTGGATTTCTAGACCAACAATCCTTTATCTGATCTTCCCTGTTTTTGTTTTGTTCCACTTTTTGGTTTGCTTCCTGTCTAAGTTTGGTGTGTTTTTTTCTTTTGTTTGCCTCTTTTTGGGCAAATTTTAGTGGGTGCTCTTTTAGGTCCCAGTTGCTGCTAGTCAACTTTCAGTGGACACCCCCATGAGTGTCTTTCAGCACCCCTCTTAAAACCCATTTTGGTTATTGTCAGCACCCCTCTTAAAACCCATTTTGGTTATTGTCAGCACCCCTCTTAAAACTCATTTTGGTTATTGTCAGTGACCCTTTGTTAGTTCTCTAGCATCAATTCTTGTTTTTTCTTTCTGGGGAACAACACCTTTCATGGCATATTCTCCAACTAGCATTGGAGTGGTCGAAGAACCATACGTGGGCTTCGCTAATGGCACCTGCAATTACATGTTTATAGCCTTCAGTAAATGGATTGTGGATGATAGGTGACTGGTGAAATGTTATACATAGTCATTTCCCTACAACACTAACAGCATCAAGCACTATAGGCATCTAAGGGACAAGTTGCTCTATCAGACACAGTCCATAAAACCACAACGATATATATATATATATATGCCAGATCATATTCAGGGGGAGATGGATAGCTAGAGTTGATGTTGGCTCACTTCCTAAACTCCCCTGAAATTCATTTAGACTGTGCCAATGTCCTTACTCACACACACACACACAGACACACAGGTGGACCCAGATTTCTGCATGGCAAGGTTTGATGATGAGGTCAGGAATAACAGTGCTAAACTGTCACGGGGAGAGATTAAACCGTTTATTGTGCTTCATGAGACAGTCACACGCGTCTCGTACCACAGGAAATGAAATATGGGCCTGAACGATGATACAGGAAATTGTCCTTTGCGTGAGTGGCTTACGCACACGCACGCTCGCACACGCACGCTCGCACACACACCCCATGTGGAAAAGCTTCATTCAAATGTTATAAAGTCAAGCTTATATGATTAGGGCACACACACACACTTACCCACGAGGAGGTTGAGCATGATGTAAGCAATGATGACATAGAAGGAGCAAAAGTAGATGAGTGCCCCTGCGTAGTTCCCACAGTCCGTCTCCCAGTAGCGATGCTTATCGGGGGTGCAGAACGGAGGCTGCACCTGAGGGGAACATCCCAAACACGGTGTTATCAACATGAGGCCCCACACTACAACGTGAACCCACAGAAAGTATAGAAAATATATGTAATTATCTAATTACGCTGGGGCCAACGTTGTGACAATGTGCACGCAAGTCGCTTTGGATAACACTGTCTGCTAAATAGCATATATTATTATATTTACTGATCAAAAATATAAACGCAACATGTAAAGTGTTGGTCCCATGTTGGTCTCATGAGCTGGAATAAAAGGTGACCGAACTTATACTCACAAAAACCTTATTTCTCTCAACTTTTGTGCACACATTTCTTTACATCCCTGTTAGTGAGCATTTCTCATTTGCCAAGATAATCCATCCACCTGACAAGTGTTGCATATCAACAAGCATGATCATTACACAAGCGCACCTTGTGCCGTGGACAATAAAAGGCCAGTCTAAAATGTGCAGTTTTGTCACACAACACATCGTCTGAGACCAGCCACCCGGACAGCTGATGAAACTGTGGGTTTGCACAACCGAAGAATTTCTGCACAAACTGTCATGAACCTTCTCCGGGAAGCTCATCTGCATGCTCGTCGTCCTCAACAGGGTCTTGACCTGACTGCAGTTCAGCGTCGTAAAACAAACTTCAGTGGGCAAATGCTCACCTTCAATGTCTACTGGCACGCCGGAGAAGTGTGCTCTTCATGTACACTACCGTTAAAAAATTTGGGGTCACTTAGAAATGTCCTTGTTTTTTAAAGAAAAGCTATTTTTTCCCCATTAAAATAACATCAAATTGATCAGAAATACAGTGTGGACCTTGTTAATGTTTTAAATGACAATTGTAGCTGGAAACCATCACTCCTGTGTTCCAATGGCACGTTATGTTAGCTAATCCAAGTTTATCATTTTAAAAGGATAATTGATCATTAGAAAACCCTTTTGCGATTGTTAGCTCAGCTGAAAACTGTTGTCCTGATTAAAGAAAGAATAAAACTATTCTTGTTCTGAGAAATGAAGGCTATTTCATGCGAGCAATTGCCAAGAAACTGAAGATCTTGTACAACACTGTGTATTACACCCTTCACAGAACAGCGGGGACTGGGAGACTAGTCGGGATTGAGGGAAAGATGAACGGAGCAAAGTACAGAGAGACCCTTGATGAAAACCTGCTTTAGAGCGCTCAGGACCTCAGACTGGGGTGAAGGTTCACCTTCCAAATGGACAATGACCCTAAGCACACAGCTAAGACAACACAGTAGTGGCTTAGGGACAAGTCTCTGAATGTCCTTGAGTGGCCCAGCCAGAGCCCGGACTTGAACCCGATCGAACATCTCTGGAGAGACCTGAAAATAGCTGTGCAGCGACCTTCCCCATCCGACCTGACAGAGCTTGAGACGGTCTGCTGAGAAGAATGGGAGAAATTCCCCAAATACAGGTGTGCAAGCTTGTAGCGCCATACCCTAGAAGACTTGAGGCTGTAATCGCTGCCGAAGGTACTGAAGGTTCAAGTACTGAGTAAAAGGGTCTGAATTCTTATGAAATGTGGTATTTCAGTTTTGTATTTTTTATCAATTAGCAAACATTTCTAAAACCTGTTTTTGCTTTGTCATTATGGGGCATTGTGCGTAGATGAGAATGTATTTTTTAAATCAATTTTAGAATAAGGCTGTAGTGTATCAAAATGTGGAAAAAGTCAAGGGGTCTGAATACTTTCCGAATGCACTGTATATACAATTTAAAATATTACATGACATTACATTTCATAACACTTTTCACAACAAATAAGTGTGTTACTTCAGGCCACTACTCTACTACCACATATCTACAATCCATGTGTACGTGTGTGTAGAGTGCGTATCTTTTCATGTGTATGTGTAAGCGTGTGTCTGTATGTGTGTCTCTTTACAGTCTCCGCTGTTCCATAAGGTGTATCTGTTTTTTTTATCTGATTCATCAGTAACCTGATGTGGAATAGAGTTCCATGTAGCCATGGCTCTATGTAGTACTGTGCGCCTCCCATAGTCTGTTCTGGACTTGGGGATTGTGAAGATACCTCTGGTGGCATGTCTTGTGGGGTATTCATGGGTGTCTGAGATGTGTGCTAGTAGTTTAAACAGACACCTCAGTGCATTCAGCATGTTAACACTTCGTACAAAAACAAGTAGTGATGAAGTCAATCTTTCCTGCCAATCTCACCAGCCATGCTGCCCTGTCCTGAGCCAATTGTAAATTTCAGAGGTCCCTCTTTGTGCCACCTGACCACACAACTGAAGAGTAGTCCAGGTGAGACAAAACTCAGGTCCTGCCTTGGTGATATTGCTGTTAAAAAGGCAGAGCAGCACTTTATTATGGTAAGACTTCTCACCACCTTAGCTACTGTTGTATCAAACATTTTTGACCATGACTGTTTAAAATCCAGGGTTACTCCAAGCAGTTTAGTCACCTCAACGTGCTCAATTTCCACATAATTTATTACAGGATTAAGTTGTGGTTTAGTGTTTAGTGAATGCTTTTAGTTTTTGAAATGTTTAGGACCCTTGCCACCCACTCTGAAACTAACTGCAGCTCTTTGTTAACCTGGGCAATTGTTTTGCATTTTTCTTGGATGCTTGATTGTTTGAATTGCTTTACTGGGAAGCATTGCAGAAGTAGACATGCTCATGTTATTTATATTAGTGCAGGGTGAGCTGCACACAATGGACTTCCTACTAGGGCACACCGCCTCAGTGCTAAGAGTATAACTCTGGTTTATAGGCACCTGATGACTGCATACAATAGCTGCAGGATCAGCAGAGGCATTCAGGGCAGTCTGAAAAAACTAATCAAATGTTATTTGTCACATGCACCGAATATAACAGGTGTAGACCTGACAGTGAAATGCTTACTTACAATGCCTTAACCAACAATGCAGTTTTAAGAAAAATAAGTGTTAAGTAAAAAATAGAGAAGTAAAAAATTAAAATAATTAAAGAGCAGCAGTAAAATAACAGTAGCGAGGCTATATACAGGGGGTACTGGTAGAGAGTCAATGTGTGGGGCACAGGTTAGTTGAGGTAATTGAGGCAATATGTACATGTAGGTAGAGTTAAAGTGACTATGCATAGATAATAAACAGAAAGTAGCATCAGCGTAATATAGGAGGGGGGGGGTTAACACAAATAGTCTGGGTAGCCATTTGATTAGCTGTTCAGGAGTTTTATGGCTTGGGGGTAGAATCATTTAAGAAGCCTTTTGGACCTAGACTTGTCGCTCCGGTACCGCTTGCCATGCGGTAGCACGAGAACAGTCTATGACTAGGGTGGCTGGAGTCTTTGACAATTTTTAGGGCCTTCCTCTGACACCGCCTGGTATAGAAGTCCTGGACGGCAGGAAGCTTGGCCCCAGTGATGTACTGGTCCGTACACACTACCCGCTGTAGGTCCTTGCGGTCGGAGGCCGAGCAGTTGCCATACCAGGCAGTGATGCAACCAGTCAGGATGCTCTCGATGGTGCAACTGTAGAACTTTTTGAGGATCTGAGGACCCATGCCAAATCTTTTTAGTCTCCTGAGCGGGAATAGGAATGGTATTGCCCTCTTCACAACTGTCTTGGTGTGCTTGGACCATGATAGTCTGTGGGTGATTTGGACACCAAAGAACTTGAAGCTCTCAACCTGCTCCACTACAGCCCCGTTGATGAGAATGGGGGCATGCTCGATCCTCCTTTTCCTGTAGTTCACAATCATCTCCTTCCTCTTGATTACTTTGAGGAAGAGGTTGTTATCCTGGCACCACACGGCCAGGTTTCTGACCTCCCCCTTATAGGTTGTCTCATTGTTGTCGGTGATCAACACTGTTGTGTTGTCGGCAAACTTGATGATGGTGTTGGAGTCGTGCCTGGCCATGCAGTCATGAGTGAACAGGGAGTACCGGAGGGGACTGAGAACGCACCCCTGAGGGGCCCCCGTGTTGAGGATCAGTGTGGCAGATGTGTTGTTACCTACCCTTAACACCTGGGGGATGGCTCATCAGGAAGTCCAGGATCCAGTTGCAGAAGGAGGTGTTTAGTCCCAGGGTCGTTAGCTTAGTGATGAGCTTTGAGGGCACTATCGTATTGAACACTGAGCTGTAGTGAATGAATAACATTGCACGTCCTGGTAATCTGTCTGGCCCGGCGGCCTTGTGAATGTTGACCTGTTTAAAGGTCTTACTCACATCGGCTACGGACAGCGTGATCACACAGTCGTGTGGACCAGCTGATGCTCTCAAGCATGTTTCAGTGTTGCTTGCCTCGAAGTGAGCATAGAAGTAATTTAGATTGTCTGGTAGGCTCGTGTCACTGGGCAGCTCGCGGCTGTGCTTCCCGTTGTAGTCTGTAATAGTTTGCAAGTCCTGCCACATCTGATGAGCATCGGAGCCGGTGTAGTATGATTCAATCTTAGTCCTGTATTGATGCTTTGCCTGTTTGATGGTTAGTCGGAGGGCATAGCGGGGTGTCTTATAAGTGTCGGGGTTAGAGTCCTGCTCCTTGAAAGTGGCAGCTCTATCCCGCTCCTTGAAAGTTGCCTGTAATCCATGGCTTCTGGTTGGGGTACGTACGTACAGTCACTGTGGTGACGACGTCATCGATGGACTTATTGATGAAGCCAGTGACTCATGTGGTGTACTCCTCAATGCCATCGGAAGGATCCCGGAACATATTCCAGTCTGTGCTAGCAAAACAGTCCTGTAGCTTAGCATCTGCTTCATCTGACCACTTCGAGTCATTGGTATTTCCTGCTTTAGTTTTTGCTTGCAAACATGCATCAGAAAGATATAATTATGGTCAGATTTGCCAAATGGAGGGTGAGGGAGAGCTTTGTATGCGTCTCTGTGTGTGGAGTAAAGGTGGTCTAGAGGTGGTCTTTTCCCCTCTGTTTGCACATTTAACATGCTGGTAGAAATTAGGTAAAAAGGATTTAAGTTTCCCCGCATTAACGTCCCCGGCCACTAGGAGCTCCGCCTCTGGGTGAGCGTTTTCCTGTTTGCTTGTGGCCTAATATAGCTCATTGAGTGCGGTTTTAGTGCAAGCATCGGTTTGTGGTGGTAAATAGACAGCTACAAAAAAATATAGACAAAAACTCTCTAAATGGTGTGGTCTACAGCTTATCATGAGATACTCTACCTCAGGTGAGCAAAACTTAGAGACTTCCTTAATATTAGATTTCGTGCACCAGCTAATGTTTACAAATATACATAGACCGCCATCCCTTGTCTTACCGGAGGCGGCTGTTGTATCTTGCTGATGCCGCGTAAACCCCGCCAGCTGTATGTTATTCATGTCGTCGTTTAGCCACAACTCGGTGAAACATAAGATATTACAGTTTTTTATGTCCCGTTGGCAGGATATTCATGATTGTAGCTTGTCTATTTTGTTATCCAATGATTGTACGTTGTCTAATAGGACTGATGGTAGAGGCAGATTACTCACTCTCCGTTGGATCCTTACAAGGCACCCCAACCTACGTCCCCGATATCTCCGTCTCTTTCTTATGCGAATTTCGGAGATTTTCTGTCCTGATATCTAGAAGCTCTTTTCAGTCATAAGAGACAGTGGCAGAAACATTATGTAAAAAATAAGTTACAAATAACACAGAAAAACACACAATTGGTTGGAGGGACATAAGTTAGGTTACTTACATTGTGTCTACCAATGCCCCTGGGCTAATGTACATTTTCTAAAGTATTATGACCAGTCAGCGACACAATGGTAGGAATTAACTGAGTTGGGCCTGGGTAATTGGTAAATTATTGTCTCAACGCAGCCTTATAATGATGTGAAAGGATCCAGGAACCCAAATGATTTGGGTGGATCCCATCCTATTTATAAAACGTGTTTCGTTTCCAAAAGATATTGAAATTGTCAACAAAAGTGACACCCATTGAGCTGCAATAATCATGTATTCAGTTGTGAAGAGAAAGAATCCTGCTAAAGCGTTCAATGGCACGATTCAGAGAGGGCACAGGGCCAGATATGATGGGTCTTCAATTAGTGTCTGGCAGAGAGTCAATCAGTTCTTTAAAATCCAGTTTCAACTGTTCAGAGCTGCCCTTAATAATGTCATTAAAACCCACATGGACTACGATAGAATCAATTTCCATGTACTGGTGTAGAACATTCGGGAGCAGCTGAGTAATGTAATTTACTCGAGCTCCGGGATAGGACAGTGTTTTTGCACCAGGAACAGTGACATTTCTTAGCATGGAGCTGCCCAAAATCGCGTCTGGCGAGAAGGACGAGGAAATTCGCCCACTCCCACACTTCCCAGGAGCCGGAGAACCTTTTAAGGACGGTCGAGATGCAGGATAACTTGAGCCCGTAGCTCCTGGCGCAGGCCTCCGACAGATGGAGAAGCCCCACTTGATCCAGAGCAGGGACGGAAGGTTGCCGATGTCAACTTCGAAGTTGTAGTGGAAAGAGTTGGCACAGCGAACGCAGACACAGGTACCCCCAGCGACGAAGTTGCAGGAAGATCAGGCTCCAAAGTGGCAAAACTATCAATTGTTTGTATCCGCTCCTGGCCTCTCGTTGGGAATGTATCCTGCTTTGCGGGAGGCCGCTGTCTTGGGAATCCACGGCTCATGACATGCGACCATCATTGATTGCATGGTCCTCTTGCTGTTCTCCTTCGACTCCACTATCAGATGGGGGAGGAGAGGGAGCAGATGGCTCCCCCGGTGAACTTTGGGTAACACCGGCCAGTCAGACAACGACAAATGTCAAGGCATCCAACAAGCACGAACGCTGTCCAGCCAACGGCGTAGAAAAGGTAAACATTTCACTCTACATTTTCCACAGTGTTTTACATAGACTAGTGACCTGCTTGATCAAGGAAGCCACTTCAATCCTATAATTCTCGGCAAGCAAACAATTACTGCATTGGAACTCCGAGTGATCCAGTTTATTCCCCTAAACAAAGCATAGTAAATACAGCTCCTACATCGCTGGAACTGTTAATTTTCTTCTCCAGACAAAAAAGGCTCCATTGCAAAACTAATCTGGGACTAAATTTGTTAGCTTGATGGCTAGCAGCTTAGCTAGCAGCTAAGCGGGATGATGCTCTAGATCGACATGTACAACAGACAGTGTGTTCCAGTTCCCGCCAATATCCAGCAATTGAAGAGGAGTGGGACAACATTCCCACAGGCCACAATCAACAGCCTGATCAACTCTATGCGAAGGAGGTGTGCCGCTCTGCATGAGGCAAATGTTGGTCACAACAGATACTGACTGTTTTTTATATCGACGCCCCTACCTTTTTCATATCTGTATTCCCAGTCATGTGACATCCATAGATTAGGGCCTAATGAATTTATTTCAATTGAATGATTTCCTTATATGAATGTAATGCAGTAAAAACGTTGAAATTGTTGCATGTTGCGTTTATATTGTTCAGTGTACATTGTATTATATCTATATCGAGCAGACATATAAACTGAACAATAAAAAATAAAAAACCTCTCGAGTCATGAACTTTGGTTTGTTTACTTGAAATAATACTGTAACAGTATATCCCTTTTTTCCGAAAAAGTCTATGTTGAGAAATGCCTCTTTTTCTACATGGTTACCATTTAGACCTGACTATGTCTTGTGCTTTTTACGTATTACACTACGCTTTCTGTTTTGTACGTCTTGACTAGTTTCCCCTGAAGACGCTGCCGTGTACATATGAAAAAATGAAATAGACCAGCTCTTACCATGCAGTCATGCATGATCTTATTCCAGTCTTCCCCAGTGACAATACGGAACAGAACCGTGATGGCCTTGCCTGCCGTGGAGAAGTTAGCATGCCTGTCATTGAGAAAAAAATGTAAACAAATAAAGTAGCTCACACACACACACCACACACACACACACACACACACACACACACACACACACACACACACACACACACACATACTTTAGAGAGAATGAGTCAACGGTGTGGCTGCAGACTTGTCAAACTCCCACCATTTCTCCACTAGAGGAGGCTGTGATGGTACCACAAACCGAATAAGTGACACTTGCTCTTCCCATCTCTACAGTAATCAGAGAGCTAACCGTGTGGAAGATAGGATAAATGATGACGAGAAAGGAGAATGAGAGGGGAGCAGAGTCGGGGAAATGAAAGGAGAGGAGAAAGGTAAAAAAGGAAGAAAGGAAGGAGGAAGACTAGGAGGAGTGGGAAGAAGAGTTGAAGTTAGGAAAGAGACAGAGGACAAGGAATAAGTGTGAAAGAGGTAAAAAAAAGGGGATAAAAACAGAAAGGAAAGAAAGGGGAATAAGCCACTCGCCTGTTGATGTTCTCTCCGTATTTGACGGTTCCGAATAGGACGACTCCAGCGAAGGCGTAGCAGAGGAGGAGGAGGAACATTCCCACGATGATGAAAAAGCTTTTATACATACTGACCACGACTGTCAGCAGTAGCATCTTCAGAGTCACCTACAGACAGATTATAGCATTAAAGAGACCGCCCAGCGGGCAAAATGGTTGCAGGCGTTTTGTTATCCCCTTTTTTTAGCAACCAGCAACAACAACAAAAAAACTGAGGTTGTAACAGATGGTTGTAATTTTAGTTATATGATGTATTCAACCAGAAAAACAGTTTACAACTCTAAATTGTTTTTTTGCCTGCTGGGCAAGCTAGTAAATAGGGAAAAATATATTTTTAACAGTTTCATTCGGTAATAAGTTCCATTAGGTTTACAGTGGGCTATACTTACATGCTTCCCACAGATGGTGAAGAACCTGAAGACGATCACACAGGTGCCCATCATGTAAGTATATGCATTCTACGGGAGAACACTTTGATCAGCCATTTACTAATTATACACTCATCTTCACAATATATTTAGTCATAACTCGAAAGAAGTACAGAATAGTTGTTAGAAAATGCACTAGTTCCAGGAAAGAACAAGTGTTGTAAAGAATAGCTTGTATATCTGTATTTATACTGTGTGTGTGTGTGTGTGTGTGTCCCCTCACCAGTAGAGCAAAGTGCAAGACTATCCAGATGACTCCCAGTATTGTCACCAGTAAATCGTAGCGGTTCCGTCTGCTCTGCCAGTACCCCGCCGGGGACATAGCTATGAACTTCATCGTCACCTGGTTACCACGACAACAAAATCCATTCGCATTGTAGTCACATTGCTTTTATAATACTCTACATATGTCACACAGGGCAATCCTGCCTTGAGATCCATGTGCATAGTATTCCATGCAAATGTCCCATTGACATGCACCCAGACTCTTACCTCTAACACAAAGATAATGGTGAAGACCACTGACATGGTAGCAAGTGGCATTGTTACTGGGTCATCTACGTCCCACTGAAACACACACATTTCACATAAAAGCTGATGTTGAGCACAATCCAGCACCACTCTTAAATCTCCCTCTTTAAGCTCAACTTAATTGATAGTATATAGTGATGCACGGGTTGAAATTCATCGCCTTTATTGAGGCTAGTGTCACTTAAAATACACTGAGTGTACAAAACATTAGGAACACCGTGAAAAACACAGTGAAAAACCCAGCAGCGTTGCAGTTCTTGTTGCAAACCGGTGGGCCTGTCACCAAATACCATACCACGTTCAAAGGCAGTTTGATATTTTGTCTTGCCCATTCACCCTCTAAATGGCACACATATACAATCCATGTCTCAATGCTTAAACATTTAACCTGTCTCCTCCCCTTCATCTACACTGATTGAAGTGGATTTAATAAGTGACATCAATAAGGGATCATAGCTTTCACCTGGATTCATCTGGTCAGTCTATATCATGGAAAGAGCAGGTGTTCCCTAATGTTTTCTACACTCAGTGTAGACACCCCTTTAAATTATTGATAAAAAATGTCAGTTTACTTCTTGAATTGACTGACTTCAACTTGAATTGATTGCAACCTTGATTTTCACTTTTTCATTACATCGGGCCGAGGGGTCCGGGTCAATTCTGTGAAATTGCGGATGGGTGTACTGTAGGTAAGAAAATAGCTGAGCAACACATCGCCAGTAGATAGAAAATGTATGTCTACATCAGACAGCCTCACCTTGACAGACAGCAGCACTGACTGGGCCAAAACCAGCACAGCGATACCCCGTTTGAAGAAGGGGTGCTGAGTGATGTCATACATCTTGGCACGGAACCCTGCATTCTCTGTCGGGGGGGAGAGGAGTGAGGATCAACACCAGACCATACCCAACCAGCAGGATGAATCCCAATAGCCTAAATCCTTTCCTCATCACCTTTCCTTAGGAGATGATTATGATGTTTTCCACTATAGATGGAGCTCATACTATAGCTGTGTAACTGAATGTTTTCTAGACCCGAGCCACATTCAGTAAGCAAAACGTGGAACATTGCAGATAGACATGTCATGAATAAAACGGACATGCTTCCTTATTCTATATCAGAGAAGCATATTCACTCCACAGTATATTTTTCTATCTCGACATTCCACAACATTGTGCCCTGCAGAACCCAAGTACCCCCAGCCATTTCAATGATACAATTAGTAAGAGAAAACAGAAATCAGACAGATTGCCTATGTTTATGTTGGACTATAAGGTTGCTGGCACACACACGCGCATGGCCATGCTTCCTGGCTCAGGCACACACGCATGCACACAAACAGGTGAGTATTTCTCGATGTGCGAGTCGGTGTGTGTCAGATTATGTCCTCCTTACATTACCCGTTTTTTTCCTATCCACTATCATAAATAACATCCTACGACCGGAGACTTATCAACTTTTACAGCCAGCAATAATATTACTTGGAAACCAACAAAAATCTCAAAATTGGATTCAGGGCTGCAATGGGAGAAAAAAATATTTCCAATCTTCTTGGAATAAGATCTACAGCTTGTCAGTACAGGTCTTATCTTAGTTAATTTAAAAATATGAGTCTCATACGCAGGGCCGGATTAAGAAATCATAGGCCCCTTTCCCGGCACACCATCCTTTTTGTAAACAAATCCGTGCACCAAGATACATCTCGATGTGTGGTGAATTTTCTGTTGAAGGAAAAGCCCCTTTCTAATAAAGCCATAATAACATTTGCGATGTGGCTGAGGCTACAGTTGAGCAGAGGCGTTTTTAGGACTTGCACACATTTTTTAACAGTGAGAGCGGGCTCCTGTGGTTGGATAAAAACATATTAAAATAAATAATGATGTTAAATACTATATTAAAATAAATAATAATGATGTTACTGGCCCAGTAACATTCATTTATTATGTACCTTATAAAAAATATATATATTAATCAGTTACCCAATCAAGGCAGGGCCCCCCAGTTACCAACGTGGACCCCTACATCATCTCCTAATCTGATGATTATACAGTATAGATAAAACAATAAAACTTTTTTTATTTTTATTGATGCCTGGTCCCTGCTCATATGCTTGACTTTGAAACATTGGCACCAAATAACATAGGGGAAAAAATCCTACTGTAAATCATTGTTAATACTTAATGGGTTACTGTTCATAGTCTCCTGAGTTAACAGGACAAGCATGTTAGCCTCATCATTGCTTTAAGAGCAGTCTCATCATCTCTTTTCTATGCTGTATATAACTAATGAAAGGTCATTCATAACAGGTGGATGTGAGTACCTGGTAGGCAAAATGAGACCTGTATGTACTGTGTACCTGAGCTAACACTAGCTCAGCCCAAGCCCCAGTAAACACTAGCCCAGCCCCAGTAAACACTAGCCCAGCCCCAGTAAACACTAGCTCAGCCCCAGTAAACGCTAGCCCAGCCCCAGTAAACACTAGCCAAGCCCCCGTAAACACTAGCTCAGCCCAAGCCCCAGTAAACACTAGCCCAGCCCCAGTAAACACTAGCCCAGCCCCAGTAAACACTAGCTCCGACCCCAGTAAACACTAGCTCAGCCCAGTAAACGCTAGCCACCCCAGTAAACACTAGCCAAGCCCATTAAACACACCAGCCAAGCCCAGTAAACATGCCAGTACTAGCCAGCCCTAACACTCAGCCCATAACAGCCCAGCAACGTAAACACTAGCCCAGCCCAGTAAACACTAGAGCCCAGCCCCAGTAATACCAAGCTAAGCCCCGAGTAAACACTAGCTCAGCCCAACCCCAGTAAACACCAGCTCCAGCTAAAAACTAGCCCAGCCCAGTAAACACTAAGCCTCCAGCCCAGTAAACTGTCACCCAGCCCATAAAACTTAGCCCAGCAAGTTAAAACAGCTCAGCCCAAGCCCCAGTAAACACTAGCCAGCCCAAGCCCAGTAACACTAGCCAGCACCAGTAAAACACTAGCTCAGCCAGCCCCAGTAAACACTAGCTAGCCCAACCCCAAAACACTAGCCCAGCCCCACGTAAACATAGCTCACCCAAGCCCCAAAATAAACACTAGCCCAGCCCCAGTAAACACTAGCCAGCCCCAGTAAACACTAGCCCAGACCCAGTAAACACTAGACCAGACCCAGTAAACACTACCCAGCCCGCCAGTAAAACCACTAGACCAGACCCATAAAAACTACCACAGAGACCCATAGACACTAGCACCAGACCCAGATGAAACACTTAGCCCAGACCAGGTAACCGCAGACCAGACCCAGTAAACACTACCAGCCCATTCAAACACAGCCCAGCCCGTCATAAACACAGCCACACGCCTCCAATATAAGCACTCGCCACCCCATACCATAGACCAGCACCAACCCCAATAACACTAGCCCACCCCAGTAAAACACAAGGCCCAGCCCCAGTAACCCAGCCAAGCCCCAGTAAACAAACTACTCAGCCCAAACCCCAGTAAACCTAGCCCAGCCTCAATAAACACAGCCAGCCAAGCCCTCATAAACTAGCCCAGACCGCAGTAAACACTACCCAGCCCACCAGTACTATACACACACCCCAGCCCGTAACAACAGCCAAGCCCCCAGTAAACACTAGACCCACCCCGTAAACACTAGCCCAGCCCCCAGTAAACACTAGCGCAACCCCACAGTAATACACTAGTCACCCCATAGTAAACACTAGCCCAGCCCAGTAAAACACCATAGCCCTATGCCCATACAACCACGTCAAACACTAAGCTCAGCACCAGAAACACTAGTCCACCCCAGTAAAACACTAAGCCAGCCCAGGAAAACGTTAGCCCAGCACCAGACCAAGTAATCACTAGCCCAGTCCCAGTAAACGCTAGCCCAGCACCAGACCCAGTAAACGCTAGCCCAGCCCCAGTAAACGCTAGCCCAGCCCCAGTAAACACTAGCCCCAGCCACAGTAAACACTAGCCCCAGACACAGTAAACGCTAGTCCAGACCCAGTAAACGCTAGCCCAGCCCCAGTAAACACTAGTCCAGACCCAGTAAACACTAGCCCCAGCCACAGTAAACACTAGCCCAGACCCAGAAAACACTAGCCCAGCCCTTATTCTGCAGCCTCAACCAATGCTAGCCCATCCCCAGCCCAGTATAACCCAGCATCTCAATCAACCAATAGATTTTAACAGCAAGATTGATCAGCTGCCTCTCTACCGCAATGCTGAGTTTGCAGAATGCAAACACTTCTGAATAGAGAGGAGGAACCGGAAACGATTTGGCTAAGCGAGCCTCCCTCAGCTCCCTAACACCGGGTTGAGCTGCACATTGTGAGCAAGTGTGTGCGGGTAAGTGAGTCAGGCCAGAGCCTAAGGTTTTTTGGATGTGGATCAGAGTGGCGATTAACACAGTTCTACCCAGCAGAGCCGCTGACTAAGACTGAACCATTGATTTTCTCTTTGCTCTGTACTAACTGGCTGTGTGGTGCCTATTCCCTCCGCTGATTCCCATGCACTTCTCCTTTAATTCCCCTGCTCTTCTTGTTCTCACTCCTTCACACATACACCGCTGCAGTTAAAACAGCACAACAAGCTGTGTAGATCAGTCTGTGTATCCCCATGCTGAGGATGGTACGATCTAACTGGGTGGAGGATGTGATGCTCGATTAGATCGGTAGAAGCGATCGATCATTACTATAACATATACTCTTGTTGAAAACAGTTCATTCTCTGTGTGTGTGTGTGTGTGTGGACTCTATTAGTCTTTGCGTAATGAAATAGTGTATAAACTCTACTCTATCACAGGGGGTGAGTTAGCGGATGAGTTCTGAGCATTTTAATGTCACTAGAGAGTCAGTGATTTAAAACTCTGTCGCTGATCAGAGGAGATAGAGAGCTTATTAGGACACACTAGACAGAGAGATATGAGAAGAGAAGAGAGAGAAACAGACATTTTATTTATTCTCTCTCTCAGACACACACACACACCTGGGCGTGGGGGGAGGTGGAGAGGCTGGGCAATCTTCAGTCGACTCTTCAGGTCCTCCCACCTCCTCTGGTCCACTGTCAGCAGAGCAGTACCCTGGGGAGGAAAAACACACACACAGGCACCAGCACAGGTCTTATGACGGCGTTATGAAGGCTTTATGAATACATTTGAGAGGAATACGAATCATTATTGTCAGGGAGGTGTGCAAGGCAGGTCACCGGTGATACAAGTCAGTATTCGTGGCGTACAGTCTCCAGCTACGCGATGCCAGTACTTGATTGTGTTCAACTTTGTTGAAACTGGGAAAAACGCACAGAGCACAGAATCTGAAACAAATTCTTGTTTGAAGGATTGTTTTGTATCTCTTACCTTGTTCTCATTGAAGTTAGCGATGACCACTCCGACAAACAGAGTGAGTCCAATCATACAGCCCAGAAAGACAAACACGTGGATGTAGATACCATGGATCTGCAGGGAGAGACAAAGGTGAGTCATTACTTCGTGTTGTGTGTGTGTGTGTGTTGTTGGTGTGGTGTGTGTGTGTGGTGTGTTTGTGGTGTCTGTGTTATGGTCTCCATCCTGCTCCTGACACTAATGCTGGTGTTTGCAAGCTTTCGGCGTCCAGCTTTTTGCTGGAAACTAGCCAAGTGCAATGACCCCCACGTATTCCTTCGGGTACGACCAAGCTCTTTTATAAAATGGATTTCCAAACCTAGAAGAGGATATTTCCATTCAGCAATGGCCCATATTGGGTGTAACTATTTGAAATGATGGAATCATTAAAAAAAATTGTTTGTAATGTAGTTATTTGATATTATTTAAATCAGAACATTGTTCATTATGACATCTCGATACCATCTCACTGTATGTCCATTCAATTTGCATGGTGTAGTGACATCTCTGTGCTCTCTGGTTGTTTGTAGGAGGATGCCATGGAATCTTCCGGATCAACGTGAGTGTGTCTAAAAACCTCAATCTCAAACTAAGACAGGAGAGAAGAAGCCTGGCTTCTGGGTGCCAAGAGTGTGTGAGTGATTAGGATTGGCTGAAACATACTATGTGCTGGGCTGGCACTAAACCTTGCACACACTGTAGCCCTCCAGGACCATGAGTAATGAATGGTGTCAAGTATAGTTCTACTCACTACATAAAGTATGTTTTAATTATTAATACTTTTTTTTCAGGCCAACCCTCGCAACTTTAATTTTGACAATGTGGGAAATGCCATGCTGGCTTTGTTTGAGGTCCTGTCACTCAAAGGCTGGGTGGAGGTCCGTGATGTCATTCATTCACCGCGTCGGACCGGTACACACCTTTACTGTCTCTTTGTCTCTCTCTCTCCCTATTTTCTCTCTATCCTCTCTTTCTTCTCTATCCTCTCTTTTCTTCTCTATCTCTCTTTCTTCTCTATCCTCTCTTTCTTCTCTATCTCTCTTTCCTTTCTATCCTCTCTTTCTTCTCTTCCTTCTTTCTTCTCTATCCTCTCCTCTCTCCTCTCTCTCTCTCTCTCTCTCTCTCTCTCTCTCTCTCTCTCTCTCTCTCTCTTCTCTCCTTCTCTCTCTCTCTCTCTCTCTCTCTCTCTCTCTCTCTCTCTCTCATCTCTCTCTCTCTCTCTCTCTCTCTCTCTCTCTCTCTCTCTCTCTCTCTCTCTCTCTCTCTCTCTCTCTCCTCTCTCTCTCTCTCTCTCTCTCTCTCTCTTCTCTCTCTCTCTCTCTCTCTCTCTCTCTCTCTCTCTCTCTCTCTCTCTCTCTCTCTCTCTCTCTCTCTCTCTCTCTTTTTACCTCATCTTCTCTCAATCTCTTCTCCTTCGGCTCCTTCTCGAACGTTCTTCAGTCCGTCGGTTCACGAGTCTTCTCCATCGTCGCGCCGTCCCCTGGGGGCGCTCTAGCAGGTCTATATCCCAGATGCGTCTGGTTCCTGATTCCTAGCCACTACGTGCTCATCCGAGACCATCTTGTCTGTCTCACCCGACTCCACAGCTCACGTCCTCGCCCGTCCGGCGATTCCGCCTCAGCGCAGATCTCCGACGACCTGATATCCGCCCAGATCACATCTCTTCACTCCTCCTGGGATCACTCTTCCGTCCCCCGCCCTTCAGTCATATCAATTCTCCATACTCCCCGTCGATCGTGATCAGGCTATCCCCTGCCCGGGTACTCATCTCATTCACGTCCTTCGTCCATCCTCATGTCGTCTCCATCTCAATCCTCAACGATTTCTCCTACTCTCACTCATGAAGTTCCGGCACGTTGTAGTCTACTTCAGACGCGTCCCCCGGTGTCTCTCTTATCATCTGCTCATGCGCCCTTTTCAGGTCTCTCCACGGTCACTCATTATCTTCCAATCGTCAGACCAAGCCGATTTCCACCTCACGTCTCGCTCTCACCTTCTCGGCACTATCTTGTCAGTCCACCGTCTTCATCTG